>NW_006197413.1:0-1361 GCF_000334495.1 Tupaia belangeri chinensis | reverse complement strand
AAAAAATAATAAAATAAAATTCACCGTTCTGTCTGCTTACAAGTGATGCTCTTCATTACAATTGTACTTAAATCATGAGTTGCACAGTTCTGGTCACTGGCATCAGAGAAGAGGTGCGACCTCTGTCTGGAGAAGACGGTGCTATGAACGGTGTCCGGGCAACACTGCGCGCTGCTCTGCCTGCCTGCCAAGGACGGAGACTGCACTGCCAGCTTCAGGCGCACCGTGAGGAGTGTGGCTGCATTGGGGTGCCTCGAGGGTCCCCAGTGGAGGGTGCAGAGGGACCCTCTGCTTGTAAGGCTGGTCCATGGGGAAGCAGCGGCCTTTCCCTCACAGTACTGGTGGTTGTATTTTCCCCAGCCACGCGCTCTTGTCAGCACCTGTGAGAAGTAGTTTAGTGCATGGCTAAGAGGGGGGCCTTGGAATCAGCCCACCTGCGTGTAGATCCCCTGGTCGCTTACCGGATGTGAGAGCTCGGACGGATTATTATTATTATATACACAGCCCCCTGTGTACCTGGGCTTCCTGTTTGTATTATGGGGTTGATGGTAATAGTCACGGAGCTGACAGACTTCTCGGTGAAATATTCCTAAGGAGTGTTATGTTAGTACTTGCCTTCATAACATGTATTTGGCAAATTTAAGTCCAATGGCTAGCCCACTGAGGATAGCTACTGCCACAGCTTCAAGCCCGCTTCACTGCTTCCATCTCTGTCTTAATTACACTAATCTCTGACATCTGTAACCCTGAGCAACAATCCCCTGGTGATCCTGGGTGAACATCACCTGAGAACTTGTGGACCTGCAGCTTCTCCGACTTCACACCAGTCCCACTGAGTCAGAAACTCTGGGCATGAAGCTCGGAAACTTCGGTTGTAACAAACCACTCAGTTCCTGACGCTCGCTAAAATGTGAGAACCGCTGGCCAAATGTTTAGGATCCAAGGCTCTGGGATTAGCCCGCATGGCTTCAGATCGAAGCTCGGCCACTGTCCAGCCGTGTCAGCGTGGGCTAGTTGCTTAACCTCTCTATTTCTCCATTTCTTATTGGTAAAATAAGGTAACATATTTAGACACATAGATAGGTAGATAGAAGCTACTTCTTAGGATTCTTGTTAGGTTTTTAGGCTTAGTGTTAGAATTAAGCCAATTGAACACTGTCAGTCAGTCGGAGTCCAATTAGGAGATAAAATGCGGATTATTTAACAGAAAGGATTTGATATAGTGAATGTTTAGCTAGGTATTAGAGCCCCATCACTAACTGGGAAGACTAAAGAGAGCACCGAGAAGGCTGAATGCCACAACTCTCTGTGAGGCTGCCCCCACGGGAAGGTGGGAAGGTTCTGGGTTTGTGTCCAGAGAC
>NW_006197412.1:0-671 GCF_000334495.1 Tupaia belangeri chinensis | reverse complement strand
AAAACCTCTTAAAAAGAAAAAAAGAGAGAGAGAGACTTTAGATAGTCCTGTAAGAAGAATATGTTACTGACTAGATATTTGTCTTTCTTCAGGTGCCTTTATGACACCCATTTTGACCCAGAAAACTTTAGATGATCAGAGACTTTTTGAGTTGTAGTGGACTTCAGGGGTAATTTCAAACAACCCTATTTTATTTTCAGTGGTAACTGTGAATCTATATCACATGTCCATAAAAGAGCAAAATTACACTGTGGGACCTAGATTCCCTCACTCTTGGTAGAGCATCCTTTCTTCAGTGAGCCTTACCGAATTTTCTATCAGCTACAAATACCTTCTAAGCACAGCTTTTTCAGAGCACTGAGAGTCTGAGACCTTAACTGCACTCTACATTCTAGTAAATTGACCATCCAACCCAGCCTAGCCTAGTTTTGTTAGAGACCTGAGTCCTAGCTTCCATCCTGACTCATATTTTTTCCTTTCCTTCATGACTTAATTTCTTTTAGTGTAAAGTAGGATCAGTCAAGCATACCTTTATCTGTGTTCAATAAAGTTTCCCCCCCCCCATAGGTCATATGTGCACACTAGAAAAAGAGACAGAGAGAGGGAAAGTAAGGAAGAAATCACCCCCTCCACACACACAGGGGGATGGTCTAGCCACAATCCCTTCTCCT
>NW_006197411.1:0-250 GCF_000334495.1 Tupaia belangeri chinensis | reverse complement strand
TAATATGAGTAGAATGGAAGTTAACTCTTTTTAAAGTATTTTGTAGAATTGAGAAGTAAAGCCATCAGGACCTGGGCTTTACTTTGTTGGGAGGTCATTTTTATTGACTCAATCTCATGGCTTGTTATGGACCTCTTCAGGCTTTCTATGTCCTCCTGATTAAATCTTGGTAGGTTACATACACCCACAAATTTGTCCATCTCCTCCATGTTCTCTCACTTGTTGGAATGTAGTTGTTCATAGCACCCTC
>NW_006197410.1:0-487 GCF_000334495.1 Tupaia belangeri chinensis | reverse complement strand
GCCCTCCCTCACCTAGGAGCAACCCAGTCGGTTGGCCACCGCAGAAAGCGACCATAGACATGCACCTATCCAGAGGAGGCTGCGAAATGGGGGATTAGCCCAAACACACAGTCCCTGAAATACCAGGGACAAAGACTGGAAGGGACCTCAGGGCGCGGGACAAAACAGACTCACTGGCACCCTGCACTCCTCCCACCTTGGCAGTCTGCACAGAACTCTCAAAGGGGCCTGGGCCGGCAGCTAACAGGCAGAGGATGCATAGCGCCTGGGGCTGCATCCAGGAGCTCACAGGCCGGTCGCACCCCAAAGGGGCTCCAGATCAGGGCGCAGTTTTCCCTAGGTCCGCTGGGATTTGGACCTGCTCCAGTGCATTGTACCGAGCCAGGGAGGCAAAGGGACCCGCGTCCAGCCTGAGCTGAGCTCCCCTTCCCCGGGTGCCTTCCCGGGCGCCCTCCTGGAGCCGCCCGGGTAACCTCCTAGCCTGGTT
>NW_006197409.1:0-210 GCF_000334495.1 Tupaia belangeri chinensis | reverse complement strand
CCTTTCCTGCTGTGGGGACCCTGAGCGACTCCACTCCGCTCAGGCCAGCACTCCATCCTCGGTCCAGTCAGCGAGGGCCACTCATAGCACCTGCTGTGTCCCCAGACCTGTGCCCGTGTCCTTCTCTGCAAACTCGTAGCCCTTCCCTCCATGCGACTCCTTTCTGCACCCCTGCCACCACCTGTCCCCTTCTCCAGGGTCATCCAGGTC
>NW_006197408.1:0-225 GCF_000334495.1 Tupaia belangeri chinensis | reverse complement strand
AAGGGAGAGCGGGAAAGCACTCCCCACAATGGGGTGCAGTTACACGGGGACCCCTTCTTTACCACTCCCTCCTGTTGGGATTTGGGGCATGCAAGCCTGACCTGTGTGCTTTTCAAGACACTGGGGTCAGGATTCAAACTGTGGTCAGTCATGTGCATCTGACTCCTTTAACCACGAGGTTATGGGGCTGGCCCTGTTTTGTTTTGTTTTGTTTTTTGTTTGTTT
>NW_006197407.1:0-389 GCF_000334495.1 Tupaia belangeri chinensis | reverse complement strand
CAGTGCCTTTAATCACCACGCCACCTGCCAGACCCAAGTTTTGGAGATTTTACAAGTTAAAGATGGAAGACCCAACTGCACATTTTCAACATATTTTATTGATTTACTCCTATAAAGGGAAGAAAAGTTGCATACAGTTTACAGTGACAATGCTTTACAAAAGTCTCAGTGCCAACAATGGATCATGAAATTCCATGCTGGTGATTTTGGTCTCAAGGATGGTCCTTGGTCAGGGAGAGTCACTAAGGTTGATGATGACAAAATGAAGGCATTGATCAAGTCAAACCCATGTTACATGACACAAGAGATTGCAGAAGCTGAATATCCATCATTCAAGTGTTCCCAGCCACCTGAAGAAGCTGGGATACCTAAGCAAGCTCAATATCTGG
>NW_006197406.1:0-251 GCF_000334495.1 Tupaia belangeri chinensis | reverse complement strand
TAAATATAAAAATAAATAAATAAATAAATAATGATTGAGAAACTCCAAAAATGTAATTTATAGTTCTTCTATAAGAACATTTGTAGGGACCAGCAGATGGCGTAATGGTTACATTGCTTGACTCCCACGTAGTTGACAGTGGTTTCAGTCCTGGATCCGGTGACTTAAAATTCACATCAGGGGTGTGTATGTGCATGCCCAAAATCCTGAGAAGTGACTAGAGGAGAAGGGTTTGTGGCATGGTCATCCTC
>NW_006197405.1:0-354 GCF_000334495.1 Tupaia belangeri chinensis | reverse complement strand
AAAAGGGAATAAAAATGTTTTTAGTAAACTAAAAATCAGTCTAAAGAAAAAATTAAGAAAAAAATTACTTGTTTAAAGAGAGTCTTTGCATGATATAATTAAATCCCCAATGATATAATAGATTGTCAGGAAAAGTCATGATAGAGTTTCCTGTGTTTCTTTGCAAAAATGTGTCATGACATTCTTGATGACCCAATGATATAATATATGTATGTATAAAGTTAAAATGCTGTATAAAAATAATTTTTGATTGCAATAAAACATTTAAGTGACAAACAACACACATACCACGTACACACACATACATGTACGTGCATGCACAAACACAAAGTTACACAATTAAAAATAAAAAAA
>NW_006197404.1:0-210 GCF_000334495.1 Tupaia belangeri chinensis | reverse complement strand
CCCTGGGCCTGCGCGGCCAGGGCTCTGCTCCACGTTCCGCAGCCCAGGCCACCTGGCCCCCGCTGCCTCTCCGGCGCTGGGTGTGTCCCGCGCTCGGCACTGATGCGGGCCGGTGGCGCGGACCAGCCGAGGTCACCGTCCCTCCTTTCTCTGGCCGGGCGGGAGAACGGGAAGTGGCACTGGGTCCCGCGCACAATCGCGCGCTCGGGG
>NW_006197403.1:0-608 GCF_000334495.1 Tupaia belangeri chinensis | reverse complement strand
TTTCCCGGTTTTACCTCTGTGAAATTAATTTTTTAGCTTTGTCCTGTAGCCCTCCCCCGGACCCGAATACCTGTGTGGAGTGGTCCCCCTTTGCCTGGTTTTATAGCCTGGCACCCTTTGCAGCAGTCTGTGAGGTGATGAATGTGTTTTTTTTGGTTTGGAAACCGTAGTTGTGCCGCCTGCAGCAGCTGGAGCAGTTTTTTTGCGCTGAGATGGGTAGCCGAATGGAGGTCTGTGACATAAGAGAGTCCCAGCTTTTCTGGCAGGATTAGACGATGTTCTATGTTTTTTTGCTAACCAGTAGGGTCGGACAGTGAACAGTTTTTTTTTGCATTTATTCTCGGTCTTTTGAGGAATAATCTGGACATACAGGCAAACCTGGGAGTTCCGGCATTGGCAAGTTAAGAGTCAGGGTGGGAGCTACAGATTTAATGGCTGTTTGTTTTGCTGCTTTATTGGCTCGCTTATTGCCAATAGCCTCAGGGGTCCTGGTGGTTTGGTGGCTTGAAACGTGCACTACTGCTATTGCTCGGGGTTTTTGCACCGCTGTCAACAGCTGCTGGATTTTAGGTAGATTGCGCACCTTTTTTCTATCTGCGGTGATAAAG
>NW_006197402.1:0-489 GCF_000334495.1 Tupaia belangeri chinensis | reverse complement strand
CTAACTGCTGGTCCCGTGCATGCCCAAATCCTGACAGAAGAGTGGAGAAGAAGGGAATGGGATGTGACCTTCTCCCTGGGGAGTGATTTTTCACTTTTTTCCCTCTTTCTCTGGTGAGCACATGTGACCTTTAGTAAAAACCTTTAAATAAATGAATAAGTAAAATACAATAAAATAAAATGCCGGTTTCTCCTTCCACAATTTGCTGACTGATTCTCTAGTATGGCTACAATCCGTCCACAGAGTAGAGGGTATTTCCATCCGGGCTTCTGGACTTGTGCAGTATTGATGGTGTGTCAGGAGCTGTTCCCATGTGGACAAAGCTAGTGCCCTCCCTGACCTCGACCCCCTCCAACTCCACTCATACCCTCCGCTCAGCCGTGACAATAAAATGAGCCCAAACACTGTCACCTGTCCCCTGCCCAGAGAACAAGGCAGCCTGGTTGAGAGCACCCAGCTAAAGGGCATGTGCTCAGCTACATGGAAGTC
>NW_006197401.1:0-800 GCF_000334495.1 Tupaia belangeri chinensis | reverse complement strand
AAAAAAAAAAAAAAAAATGAAGTTTTGGATCTTCAGCTTTTAGTTGCCTTTTTCCTGATTAATCTAGTCACTATCTTATTTGCATATCTGCTCATTCCTCCTAAAAGGAGATGGCAAGATTCTTAACCATGTCACAGAGGGTGGTGATACTGGAGAAATGCCAGAGTCCATATTTTCTTGTGAAAACAAAATATGTGCAAATACGTGTTTGATACTCTTTATTGAACAACATGTAGTGCTAATAAAATCACACCGTTCACTTCTTAATATCTGCTCTTTTCTGCCTATGGCACACCCCTTCCTGTGCCACTCCTGCCCTTCAATGTCCACCTGACAGCACCCTACATGCTCTTTAAGTCACAATCCAGGGGTCAGTATCTTTGAGAAGTCATCTCAGCCTCCCATCGTGCATCTTCCAGGATAGTATTCTTCCTTCCTTCTCCTGTCCATGGTCTAATGACAGATGTAGCTCAGTCGATTGTTCTCCAACTTCTGTCTACTTTTTTTTAACTGGGAGGCAGGTGCTGGAGAACAGGCACAAGACATCGTTCTTGGTATCCTCAATACCTTGCCTGGTGCTGGGCACATAGCAGGTGCTGAGCAATGGCTTGTTGAGAACATTTATGACCAATGAAAAAGAAACAATGTTAAGGTAGTAATACTGAATTATCCCCAGTTCTGGTCCTAAAGAGGCTTTCTTGTCTTCCAACCTGGAATGGTACCCTCCTCCTTTATTTGTCAATACACATGCAGATTAGATGTTGTAATGTCTTTTGTACCCTGCGTGAAAGGGCCAACTT
>NW_006197400.1:0-1376 GCF_000334495.1 Tupaia belangeri chinensis | reverse complement strand
TTTTCTTTTTGTATTGACTTCCCTTCATCTTCAGTCCTCAAGACTTAGAAAGTGCAAATATCCATAAAATATTTAGAGAAGAGAATGCAGAAATACGACTGTATAAAAGAAGGAGTAAACAAGATTAGATTTATTTGTGATTACAACCAATATAACAGAATTACTTTGCATATATGCATGTGTTTATGTATACTGTTTTGATAATCCCTTTTATTTGAATATACACACACACATATGCTACATGAAGGCAAAGCAATCTTTTTGACCGCTGTGATCTCTACACCTGAGATCCCAGCATATTCTCAACATTAATGTGTTAACTGGATAAACGAATGTATACTAAATCACATGTCTGTGTTGTAATGCATGCACAGTTCGAAGAGAATAACCAAGTCTACTTTAAAATAACTTCTGTCTCACTTTGCTGTGCTGCTTACTTTCTTGTAGTTATTTGACAATAAATTGACTGATTTGGGCACTGAATTTCTGTACATATTTATGATTTAAGACGCCAGAGAACTTCAGAGTGGGGGCAAAGAAGGGCACATATAATTTGAGACTCATAAAGGAATATTTTTATGAGAACAATAATGCCTTGGAAGGGTTTTGTACAAATTTATTGCATTCTCCTCATGGAAGAACTTAATGCAAGAGTTATAAAAGATGCCCAAATGTAGGGCTATCACTCATCTGAGTAAAGAAGACTGAGTGGGTAAATAAACGGTCAATGATTTGTTTTATGCCTACAGTAACTTAACCACAACTCTATACTATTTCAGCAAAGATATTTATGAAGAGGCATTAATACCTAGGCACACACCTCTATGGCAGTGCCGAAATGTCTGTAATAGATTTTTCCAGGTTACTTTTATTTGGAAGTAGAGCAATTACTGGGTAGCATTTGTAGCCAAATGCTCTTTATCTTGAAATCAAAATAAGTTTCAGGCCCATGGTACCAATGTTAATTGATTGAGGGACCTAATATATTTCTAAATGACTGTGATTGATGATGGCTATAGAAAACGGTTCAGCTCTAACACACCAGGAAGCACTGTCATTCTCCCAGATGAGGAGTAGATTCTTTAGACTCAGATTAACTGATACAAGTTCATTTCTGAGTTAACCAAAGTTTCAGAAATATGCAATGTTGTGAAATGCCTTTCTTTCATAATGTCTTGTACGGAGTTCTGTAGGAGATTAGGATGGGTGTATAGCTGTTATTTTTGCTTGTGTCACCAAACAACTGGTTATCTGCTTCATTTCTTGGAAATGCCCTTCTAGCATTATTTGGAAATAAAAGTAACAACATATAGAGACCACAGCTTGCATGACTTGATCAGAAGTATTTTTCTTTCAGTAGAGCTATGAATTTCCCT
>NW_006197399.1:0-309 GCF_000334495.1 Tupaia belangeri chinensis | reverse complement strand
TTCTCCTCCATTCTCCTCTAGGGACCTTGCGCACAAACACATACATGCCTGGCATGAGTCTAAGCCACCTGATCCAGGACTATGTGGGAGTCCGGTGACATAGCCATTACGCCAACTGCTGGTACTCATTCATTAATTTATTAATTTGATGCAATTTTATTATTTTTTGTCTTCTGAGAATGAGTGAGATGGAGAGACAAAGAGGTGGAGAGAGATGGAATGGCACCTGCAATAGGTCTTAATGCTATGATCCATCTGAACCCTCCTATGTGGATGACGGCAGAAAATAAGCAACTCTAAAAAATGAAT
>NW_006197398.1:0-307 GCF_000334495.1 Tupaia belangeri chinensis | reverse complement strand
TTATTGACTCATTTATTTAGTCATTCACTACGTTATTTCGTCATCAATACGATATACAAAATGATATTTTCAACCATATACATTGAATATTGGCTCCATCAAGGATATTATCTACATGCTATCATCACACCGTGAGCTGCTGTCAGTCCCAGGGAGGGACAGGGGAGGGACAGTCTGACATGTGGAGGGGAGGACAGATCTTTACCTCACTTCCTCGTGGGATAGGAGCATGTGGTGACAGGCAGGATATACCCATCAGATAATGACAAGCAGGCCGGAGCCCCGAGGTGGATGAGGGGCCCAGTTG
>NW_006197397.1:0-441 GCF_000334495.1 Tupaia belangeri chinensis | reverse complement strand
CACATGGCCGACAGTGGTTCAAGTCCTGTACATGGCAGCTTTCCCTTCTCGCTCTCTCTCTCTCTATGTGTGTCCCTCTCTGGTCAAAATAAAATAAATCAATAAATAAATGAAAAAATTTATATCTCTAAATACCTTCCTTCCAGCAGCAGGTGATTTTCAACAGAAGAAAGGTAAAAATAACATCCAAGATTCTGCTACTAATATTTTAAAGATGGATGGAAAGGCAGTACTTAGATAATACAAGAAAATGCACAATTGTATTATTCTGTAGTAGTCCACACCAATGAGCATATGCTAAAAATTACAAGTCATTGTTACTTGTGATGATTTCAGAATGGAGTTTCACCTGTCATGGCAGTAAAAACCACAGGGACACACACCCCTCTGCCTGCTCTTACGAACTGTTAGGGACCTGGGCTGTCCTGGGCAGTATTGTTT
>NW_006197396.1:0-374 GCF_000334495.1 Tupaia belangeri chinensis | reverse complement strand
CTGTATACCATTCAGAGCTGTGACACTGTATTGCTCCCGTGCTGTGAGGCTGCGCCGGTTCCAGACCTCCGCTCTCTCACTCAGGTAGCCTGTTCAATTGTCCCGCAGGCCGGGACAACAGGGGAGACAAATCTCATATCAAAGTGCCAATAAAACACCATCCCAGAAGCTACATAGGATTCTACACATTATTTCATTTATAGTAACGCATGCAGTGTGAATTTACTTTGATATTTTTGAGATAAAATTTATTTTTACTGGTAACATATAGAATGAATAAATGTAAAGGCAAACAATAGAAAAAAAGTTTGTAAGCTCGTTCTTCTTTCTTTTTTTAAAAATCTTTGCCATAGAGCATATTCACTAACCAGAGA
>NW_006197395.1:0-503 GCF_000334495.1 Tupaia belangeri chinensis | reverse complement strand
TATTTTTATCTTTTCTTCCCATTTGAGGATACTCTTGTTGGGTAGAGTAATCTTGGTGGAAATTATTTTTCATTTAACACATTGGATATTGTTTCCTTGCTTGCATTGTTTTTGCTTAGAAGTCCAATGTTAGCCTGACTGGATAACTGGTGTAAGTAACTTGATGCTTATCTCTCGCCATTTTTTTTAAGAGAGTTTTTTGCTGTAGGGCATATGATTGACTAAGTCCACTGACATAACCACTATGCCATCTCCTTGTTCTTCTCCCTTGCCATTTTCAAAAGAGGAAAAGGAAACCCAGAGAAAACAGCATCGTAACATGCCAAAAGACACAGCATAATCAGATATTGCAAATAGGATTAAATTCACAATTTCATGAGCCCAAATCCTATTTTCATCCACCATGCAACACTGCCTGGTCTAAGTGATCAGTTACTCTTTGAACTCAGAGTAATATTTGAATGAGTGAAAGACTTGTTTATCTTTTCAAAGAACCAGCTTTT
>NW_006197394.1:0-307 GCF_000334495.1 Tupaia belangeri chinensis | reverse complement strand
GCCCCAGGACCTACTTTCTGTCCCTCCACTCGAGCCTCAGGACCCCGGACTCACTGGCACCAGGAGCCTGTCTCTGCGTAGACCCTGCACCGCCGCCACGTCAGGGAAACACCCAGGGTTTATGTAAGGGTGGGCGGCGCCTTTCGGATCTGAGGGCTGAACTTGGCTGAGGTCTGAGGGGCCCCGTTAGCCCCACCAAGGTCTGCAGGGAGTGAACAGGACGCCAGACGCTGGCGGGTAAGGGCGCTTTGGGACCTTTCCGGTTCTCAGGCTGCTGGGCATTGTCGCCCACTCCCATGAAAATGCA
>NW_006197393.1:0-242 GCF_000334495.1 Tupaia belangeri chinensis | reverse complement strand
ATCTTTTAATTTAATATAATAGCTATTTTTTAACTGGTTTTACTAAGGAGTGTTTTAATTTCCAGAGAATACATGCACTCACCAGAGAGAGAGAGAGAGAGAGAGAGATCCACCACCAAGGGGGTGTGGCTATAGCACAACCTCTTTTCTATTTCTCCAGCCAATTAGGATTTGGAACATAAATGCCTATGCATGCAGTGTGTTTTTCAAACTCTCAGGGCCAAGATTTGAACCACACGAGA
>NW_006197392.1:0-215 GCF_000334495.1 Tupaia belangeri chinensis | reverse complement strand
GCCTCCCCTTTGCAGATAGCAACTAGATGTCCCTGGGATGGGGCCTTTCCCAGCACTCTCTCTGGTGGCTGTGGTGGAGGCCACCACCTCCCAGGGGGCTTCAGGGCAGGAGCACAGGCTTTGCCTTCAGTGAGCCACAGGGGAGAGGGGAGGTCGGTGTGCCCAGGCTCTGCCTTGGGTGGGCGTCACCTGCTCCCAGCTGAACTCTGGCTCCT
>NW_006197391.1:0-321 GCF_000334495.1 Tupaia belangeri chinensis | reverse complement strand
CATGCACCTGTGAGGTGAGCTTCTGCAAAGCGTGTGGGAGCCACCATGAGATTTCATAGTCCAGATGAGATACTGAGGCACAGTTTAACCAAGTCTTATGCTAAGTTAGTATCTGAGGAAACCCACAAGGCACAGACCCCAACATTCTCCTTCAGGGGTTTTCCACTATGTAGCCTGATACCCTGGGAGTTCCCGGGGATCCCAGTGAGCTCAGATGGATGCCTGTGTGGGACACAGACATCACCTTTGCTCTGTGTGGGTAGAGGAAAGGGAGCTGCCCTTGGAGTGTGTGGGGCATGGCACAGGACTTTAGGTCCGGCT
>NW_006197390.1:0-697 GCF_000334495.1 Tupaia belangeri chinensis | reverse complement strand
AGGTCTTTGGTTTTCAGTTTGATCATTTAAATTTTTTTTAAAAAATTATTTTATACATTCAAATCACTATGTATCACTTAGTTTGTAAAGTAACTTTACCCAACATGAATACACTTCACACCGGTTTAGTGGTGGATACCACACACATTATCAACACCAGATAATAAGCCATTTCTATGTCCTCTATGTCCGATACGTATCTTGCCTCTGAAACAGCTTCCACCTGTTTGAACCGGACTGAATCAGTTTCAGTCGGCCAGAACCTGTTTTAACTCGCCAGATTCGGTCTGAACCAGTTTGTACCACTCAGAACCGGTCTGAACTAGTTCATGCTAGAGACATGGGAAAGACACATGGGCCATGGGCATATAACATGCTACTGGTATGTGAGTGACATGTGTACTGTGGACATGTAGCTGGCATGTCATGAGAATAGCATGCTAACAATATGTGAATGACACATGTTTTGCTAGCATGTAATTGGTACGTTGATCTCAACATGTGAAAACAGGCTACAGACATGTGAACAACACACATATCATTGGCATGTAGTTGACATGCCATTTTTGACATGCGAAAAACACACTACAGGCACGTGAAATACACGCACGCATTTGGCATGTTGCTTGTATGTGGACACGTGTTAAACATGATATGGTCATATGAAGGACATATGTGTCATTGACATGCAATTTAT
>NW_006197389.1:0-367 GCF_000334495.1 Tupaia belangeri chinensis | reverse complement strand
CTTAAAACTCACACAGGGCGTGTGCGTGCACTGCCGAAATCTCAGGAGGAAAATGGAGAAGGGATTGCGGCATGGCCATCGCACATGCCCTATAGTAAAAATTTAAGATAGATAAATTTAAAAATAATAAGTTGCATATTTGATGATATGAAAAGGTCTAAATACATGTTAGAACCCTTAACTTCATGTTCTTTTTGCTTATAAAGATGGCCTACCTTGATTTTGCCCGATGTCCGTTTTCCCCCAAAACCTCCAGAGCCAACCAGGAAGATAGAGAACTGATTATAGCATATAAAATCCTTCCCAGAATAAGAATGTACTGAAAATTAAATTTAAAAAAATAAATTAATATCAAAAGACATAACTA
>NW_006197388.1:0-408 GCF_000334495.1 Tupaia belangeri chinensis | reverse complement strand
CGCCTAAGAACCTCGCTCAGGCGGCGCCCCCAGGAGCTGAGCCTGGAGTGGAGTCTCGTGGTGGCCTGAGGGGTGGCCTGGCAGGTCCTGGCGCCCTGAAGGTGGTCGCCCAGCAGGGATCCGTATGGCCCAGGAGAAGCGCAGCAAGAACGTCCCCCAGCCGGCCAGGGCGCCAAGACTGGAGAAATGCCCTGAAGAGAAGGCGCCTGGAGGACCTGGTTGTTGGTTCTTCATTTCTGTTGTCTGTGGCTCTGCAGTTTTCCAGGTTATTCAGGTATCAGGATGGGCCTGTGAAGTGACCGACCTTCAGATGTTCCCATTCTCCTGTGAATTTTAGCTGGAACTCGTTCCTGGTGTTTGAGACCCTGGTTAGAAATGATTTAGTAAAGCACCTGTCTCAGCATGACT
>NW_006197387.1:0-646 GCF_000334495.1 Tupaia belangeri chinensis | reverse complement strand
CCATTACGCTAACTGCTGGTCCCCTGGGCTGGGTTTTGAACTGCAGTCAGACATGTGGGATCCAGCTCCCTTCACTGACTATGGGGCCTGTCCTTTCCTTCCTCTTGAGAAGCACGTCTCGTCTTTTTCCCCTGTCGTCTGCCTCTTGGTCCTTGTCCTCTCATGTTTGCTACCACTTGTTTTTTCCCTTAGAGTTCAAGTTATCTCTCCATTTCTCAGGTACCAGTAAGAATAAAAGAGGACGTTTTGCTCAACCACATAGAGAGGCATCCTAGAGTCCTGACTCAGATGGACCATCGTTATACTTGTGATAACCGTGAGCCAGCTTCACAGGTATCAAGTCCAGCCTTCCTCTCTCTCTTCTTTAATACAGTGTCTGAGGGCACATGTGCTTGCCAGAGGGTGACAGAGAGAAATCACCCACCCAATGGGGTGTGATCACACTGCAATCCTTTCCCCATCCCTGCTTCCTGTCAGGATTTTGGGCATGCATGTACATGCACCCCGATGTTTTTTAAGCCTCTAGATCCATGATTCAAACTACAATCAGCCATGTAGGAGCTGCCTCCCTTTACCTCTGTGCTACAGGCTGGCCCCAGCCACCTTTTAAAATGCCCAAATCCCTAACTCACATTTAATCGTTCTG
>NW_006197386.1:0-251 GCF_000334495.1 Tupaia belangeri chinensis | reverse complement strand
TCTTGAAGAAGGGCTGTTCTGGGCAGATCTGGTTTTGTTTTTATGTTTTTGCAATAAAGGCACGTGCACTCACTCTGTTCTTGCGACGCACCCTCCACAGCCTCTTCAGGGTTGCCCTGGGAAGGCAGCAGGAGGTCCCCGTCTTCTGCCTGCCACAGCTCCACCACGTTGGGCAAGGGTTCGATGGCTTGTCCCTGAGCTCCTCCCGGGCGAGAGCAGGGCAGCAAGACCTGGAAGACGCCCAGCAGTAG
>NW_006197385.1:0-244 GCF_000334495.1 Tupaia belangeri chinensis | reverse complement strand
TCTGGGTCACAATGAAATGGAAATCATGGACACCCCCCTCCCATACACTTAACCTATCAAAGGATTTTGCTGCCCATTCCATTAACCATAATACCAGGTATTATACTCATGGCTCCCAGCAAGAATTTTTCAGCTATTCTAAGAGTTTTAGAGTCTCTGAACTCAGTAGTGGGTTGCTTGCCCTAGACCTACATTCATTCTCCACTAGCAACGCTGGGTGACTGCTGGCAAAGGGACAGATTGT
>NW_006197384.1:0-257 GCF_000334495.1 Tupaia belangeri chinensis | reverse complement strand
CATGTGGCTGACTGCATGGTTCAAGTCCTGGCTCTAACAGCTTGAAACTCACACTGGGCATGTGTACATGTGTACCCAAAATCCCAGGAGGAGAATGGAGAAGGGATTGCAGCGTGGCCGTTCCCCTGGGGGGCGGGGGTGTGTGCAATTTTTCACTTTCCCTCTCATTGTCTGTCTCTCTGGTGTGTGAAGACACTCTATGGCAAAAATTTCAAAAAAAAAATTCTAAAAAATTTAAGAATTAAAATAATAGAGAT
>NW_006197383.1:0-256 GCF_000334495.1 Tupaia belangeri chinensis | reverse complement strand
TGTGCTCACCAGAAAGACAGAAACAGAGAAAGAGAGAAAGCAAGGAATCATCCCAGTGGGGGATGGCCATACTCCAATCCCTTCGCCTCTATTCCCCTCCTGGAATTTTTGGCACATGCACACACATGCCTGGAATGAGATTTAAAACTTCAGGTCCGGGATTTGAACTGAGGTTGGCCATGTGCGAGTCCAGCGCCTTGACATACTGGCTACCTGCTGGCTCCACTATGGGTTTTTCATATATGGCTTTTATCAT
>NW_006197382.1:0-221 GCF_000334495.1 Tupaia belangeri chinensis | reverse complement strand
ATTTCTTGGGACCAGGTGGTGCGTAGCAATAGCCCCACTGAACCCACATGGGGAAGGTCCTGGATTCATGTCCTAGAATCTCCCTGAGCACCCAGGCAGGGCACATGTGCCCATGACCTGGGCCAGGGGAGAGTAGAGGTGGACCAGACGTTGAAGGCCCTCTTGGGAATGTCTCCCTCAGAAGCAATAAGTAAATAAACTTATTTCTTGGGGTTAAACTA
>NW_006197381.1:0-218 GCF_000334495.1 Tupaia belangeri chinensis | reverse complement strand
ACCAGCAGGTGGTGTAATGGTTACATCATGTCACTGGACTCCTATTTAGTTGACTGTGGTTTGACTCCTGGATCTGGTAGCTTGAAACTCACCCCGGGCATATGTGCATGTGTGCCCAAAATTTCAAGAGGAGACTGGAAAAAAAATTGCATTGCAGCCCTCCCTCCTAGGAGTTAATTACTTCCTATCTCTCTTTCTCTGTCTATCTGGCAAGCAAG
>NW_006197380.1:0-973 GCF_000334495.1 Tupaia belangeri chinensis | reverse complement strand
GCCTTGCTCTGGGCATATGGGTGGGGCCTGCAGTGCCGACGCACTATGTGGCCCTCCGGCCTCTTACACAGTTGTCCCGTTAGCTCACGTGGTTGAACCAGGGTCTCTGCCAGGACACCGGGATTCCCAGAAGCTCAGCCTGGCAGGTGTGTCAGTACGTGTGGCCGACAGGCTAAGGCACACGCTCCGGAGCAGCGAATCGCTCTCACACTGCCCGAGGGCGTTCATTCTCCAGGCTGTTCTCAGGTCCTGTGTGTTCTTAAGTAAGAAGGGTGACAGCCGTTGGTGTGTTGGGATGGGGTGAATGGGGTGGGCAGGACAGAGATGGCCCAGCACCAAGCCCGCGGGGAGTCAGCTGAGAGGTTGCTGCACTGGAGCAGGGGGTGTGGAGCGGGCAGAGCAGAGCATACCTCAGCAGGGACAGGGAGCAGAGCAGGAACGGGCATGCTGGCGGGACCTGTACCTGAACGTGGGTCCCTGCGGGGCATGAGGAGCTGGGGAGCCCCCTGGGGTCGAGTTAAGAGCCTCTTTCTTCCACCGAGGAATGGTAGTGTATTCAGGGTAAGAGACACTAACCACCTTTGGGATTCTGACACTCTAGGCCAGGATGGCAAGAAATTGGGCCAAGAGACTGTGTGGCTTTCTTGTCTCACACAGAGGCATCTGCTGGTGTTCACTTCGGGTGGAGAAGACCTTGCTGAACTCTGTTCCCCTTTCTTTGTCTCCAAAAGACCTCCATGTGGGCTCAGCCACCCACAGGGGTGCCTTCCTGTCTCTGGGCCAACGTGGCTCTTACTGAAGGACTGCTCAGAGCTGGCCCTGGGCTATGAGTGTCCACAGATGGGGTGGATGCCTTACACCCTCTCACATGAGAGAAGGAAGCCAGTGTTTGGCATGGTTGTTGGCAAAGAGGAGATGCCCCCAAGTGCTAGTGAAGGTCAAAGGTGAAAGGGTAAGTTAGAGAAGCCCCTCG
>NW_006197379.1:0-242 GCF_000334495.1 Tupaia belangeri chinensis | reverse complement strand
AGGTGTATCCCCAATGTTACCAAGGGCACAAGCATGCACACCAGACCTTAAGTGTTGAGGGACCAGCAGACGGTGAAATGGTTTCCTCGCTGGATTCCCACTAAGTGGACCGAGGTTTGAGTGTGCCAGTGTGCCCAAGATCCTGAGAGGAGAATGGAGGAAAGGGGATCTTGGCCATTACTCATGGGGCGGGGGGAGTGATTTCTCGCTTTCTCTCTCCCAATAGCCCACACACACTATAA
>NW_006197378.1:0-326 GCF_000334495.1 Tupaia belangeri chinensis | reverse complement strand
AACAGGATTATTCTTAAATTAATATAAATTGAATGACAGCATAAATTGGATATGAAAAATTTCTAAAACACATGTCTTAGAAATACGACATCCGAGTCCCTAAAGCTTTCCCCACCTTAGACATAGGTGCTTCCTCACAGTAGGTAACACTCTTGGCAGGCATTGCATTCCTGGAGAAAACTGGCAAGTATTATAACAAAGCCTTTCTTTTTGTTTCGTCCTCTCTGCTCTATAATTTCTAGATGATGGCAGTTAGAGAATTTTTAGTCAATTTACTTAAGTAGGTAGTCTATAATTTATTTCAATATCCTACTTTGTGTGCCCAC
>NW_006197377.1:0-441 GCF_000334495.1 Tupaia belangeri chinensis | reverse complement strand
CTGTCCACGAAAGGAGTACCTTCAGATGTTGTCTATCCACCCAGAAATTTGTTTTACATACATGGATGTGTTGGCCCTTTTATTCATGTAAGTTTCATAATGATGACCTGGTTGTCTTCTATCTTCTCTAGGTAAACAATTCATGTTTCCAATCATGGTAAACTCAGTAATACTATCACCACTCCCACTAATGCATCTGCAGAGATTAAATCTAATTATGGTGATAATGACATTATTACCCATTGAGAGACTCTTCAAGTAGTTGCAAGGAACTACAGAAACAACCCAAGAGACCAGGATGGCTTTCCTCTTTCTGTTAGGACAATATGGACTGGGGTCATTGCTCTTTTCTGCCCTCAAGCCAGAATACAATATTGACCCTGGGGGAAGTGTCCCTGCAGTGAGAGGAGTATTGAAGGATCAGAATTGGTTCTATTGACT
>NW_006197376.1:0-420 GCF_000334495.1 Tupaia belangeri chinensis | reverse complement strand
CCTACTGTGTGCTAGAAATCTGTTGGGAGCAATGTGTGGGTGCCCATGGCACCAAAACAAAACAAACTAACCTCAATTTTTCACGAGGTAAATGTGATTTTTTTTTCTTTTACTGTAGGGCATGTGTGCTTGCAAGACAGACAGAGACAGAAAGTGAGAAATCACCCCCCAAGGGCTATGGCCACACCACAATCCCTTCGGAACCCGGAACCTGGGATAGGCAGTCTCGACACAAGGAAGATCCCAAGGGACCGCCTGGGACACCTGCTGTGGCCTAGAAGGGACCAGAGGGCCAGGCCCTGAGCTGGGAGGAGAGGAAGGGGGAGGAGGGAGGGGTCAGATATTTCAGCTCCCACTCAGCTGCATTCTTTGGCGCTGGGGCTCCTCCTTCTGTGGTCACCAGGGGGCAGCAAAGATCTG
>NW_006197375.1:0-257 GCF_000334495.1 Tupaia belangeri chinensis | reverse complement strand
CTTTACCTTAAAAAAAATTTTTTTAATAAAAAGACACAGATATACAGAAAGAGACAGGGAGATGGAGAGAAGGATAAAGAGGTAGCCCTACCCACTAGAAATTAAGCTGGAGGGAGAAGTCTCAACAGATATCTTTATTTTTAGTCCCTGAAAGCAATATTTCATAGCTCAAGTTCAGTAGCCATTTCCCAAGTATTTTAATCTTTGTGATTCTATTGCAAATGATTTTTTTTCCTGAATTCCTTTTAGCATTGTTC
>NW_006197374.1:0-247 GCF_000334495.1 Tupaia belangeri chinensis | reverse complement strand
TTGGGATTTTGGGCACGCGTGCACAAGCACCCAGTGTGATTTTCAAACGACTGGTTCCAAGACTCAAACTGTGTTGGCTACGTGGGAGTCCAGTGCCCCAGCTACCATGCCACTTGCTGGCTGGCTTCATTCCCCCCGCCCCAAGGTTTTTGATTTATTCCATGAGCAAGAGAGATAGAAAGAGAGACAGGGTCATAGATATATATAGAGAGAGAAACAGCCCTTCCAACAGAGTCTTGGCACTACA
>NW_006197373.1:0-307 GCF_000334495.1 Tupaia belangeri chinensis | reverse complement strand
TATAGGGCACATGCATTCACTGGAGAGAGATGAGAGAGGAGAAAAGTGAGAAGTTACCCCTAGGGATAGTGGCCGTACCTCAATCCCTTCTTCTCCATCCTCCTCTTAGGACTGTGGACATACGTGCCCACGTGCCTGGCTTGGTTTTTGATGAGGCCATGCAGACAACACAAGCTGGTAAAGAGGCTGCCTCCCATGCCTAAGGCAAGGCCTGGACTGGGAAGAAACTGCGAGCAAGGCCACCGTTTTCGAGCCCCCCATTGTGTCACTGTCCTTACCTGTACTCAATTTCTCTGCCATGAGCTTT
>NW_006197372.1:0-790 GCF_000334495.1 Tupaia belangeri chinensis | reverse complement strand
GAGCCTGCCTCCCGCGGCGCCTGCACAGCCCTGCCTCCCTGCACGGCGCCTGCCCACGCACCACCTGCTCAGCTCGCCCACTTTTTGCTCACCGCCACGGCTGGAGTACCTTTGACTTCTGCTGTGTTCTGCCGTCCACTTCATCATCATCTTTAACGCTCTGGCTGGGCTATTCGAGCTTTATTTGTATTCATTAGCAATTTAATGAGCTATTTAAACGAAGGCAGGCAGTACCTATGAAACCACCGCCTGAAATAAAGGCTGATGATTCCTGCATCCAGCCGCACCGGTCCTGCCTCGCCCGGTCGGGACCCCAGCATTGGAGGAAATCGGCCCCAGGGATCCTGTGACCACAACTCCCTGGCTTTCCTTTCTCCATCATGAAAAAAAAAAAAAAGATGTTCTATGTATTCGTGAAAGTAAATGTTCTTATTTTAATTGTTTTCAGAGGTATTACATGAGTGAGAGAGATGAGAGAGAAAGAGACAAAGAGACAATACTCCCAACAGGGACTTGATGTCATCCGCCCCAGCCTCAGCCGGTCCTGGATCCTAGGCCCATGTGTGCCTGGTGCATTCTGGGAGGTCTCCACAGGCAAACCCAGAACCTTTCCAGGCAGGTCCACCTCACACAGCTTCGCGCTTTAGCCCTGCGCCACCGCCTACCCCTACTTTAGTTTTTTAAATGGTTTATTTCCCTCTCTCCATCTCTCTCTGGCAAGCCCATGTGCCCTAATGCAAAAACCTAAAAAACAAAGAAAGTGAGAAGCCTGGGTACCTTGTCAGAAGGT
>NW_006197371.1:0-869 GCF_000334495.1 Tupaia belangeri chinensis | reverse complement strand
AAAACCCAAAACCTACATTATCACTAAAAAACTTATATACTTAGATATAAATCTAACAAAATATGTAGAAGTTTTTTTTTTTTTTTGAGAGATTTTCACTATAGGGTGCATGCGCTCGCCAGACAGACAGAGAGAGACAGAGAGACAGAAAGCAAGAAATCATCCCCAGGGGAGATGGTCATGCCACAATCCCTTCTCCTCCATTCTCCTCTTGGGATCTTGGGCATACACGCACACGTGCCCGGCGTGAGTTTTAAGCCACCGAGTCTGGGACGCAAACCGCAGTCAGCTACGTGGGAGTCCAGCGACATAGCCATTACGCTAACTGCTGGTTCCCAAAATATGTAGAAGTTTTATAAGTGGAAAATTATAAAACATTGGTGAAAGAAATTAAAGAAGAGCTAAGTAAATGGATAGATTATCTAAGTTCCTAGCTGGAAAGCTCAACATTGTTAAGCTCACAATTCTTTCCAATTTGATCTACAGCGTCAACATAATTCCAGTAAAAATCCTAATGTAAGTGGTACTGCATTGTAAAATAAAGTTAAAACTATTTTTTTGCTAGTATATAGGAAAGCAGTTGACTTTTGTATTGTATGTTAACTTTGTATTTTGTTATACTGCTATATTTACTAAATTATTTCTCATTTAGGAAGTTATAAATAAAAACTTGAGATACCACTATATACCTGTTAGAATGTTTATTTTTTAATTTTTTTTTAAACTGAAACTGTCTGGGTCAGCAGTTGGTGTGTAAGGTGCTGGACTCCCACATGATCGAACTCCATTTGAGTCCCAGACCTGGTGGCTTGCTTCCTCACTCAGCACCCCATGCCTATCTTGGGTGAGCACATATGCCCTATAGCAAA
>NW_006197370.1:0-228 GCF_000334495.1 Tupaia belangeri chinensis | reverse complement strand
TGCTACAGGGCTGGTGAGCTCCCCAGAGAAATCACAACCGCCCCCCGGGGGGCGGGGACGATGGCCATGCCACAATACCTTCTCCTTCATTCTGCCCTCCAGATTTGGGGCACTCCTGCCTGTGCTGTAAGCAGTCAGTCTGGGACTCAAACAGTGATTGACTGCTCAGGAGCCCAATGCTTTAGCCACTATGCTTTCTCCTCCCCTCCTTTACCACTCTCTTCTCTG
>NW_006197369.1:0-714 GCF_000334495.1 Tupaia belangeri chinensis | reverse complement strand
TATGAAATAGCATTATGTCTAGGAAACAATGCATGTAGCTTAGTTTCAGAAACTTTTATAGCTAAAAATGCTATCATTTGAATCTTCAGCAAGTCACAATCCTTTTGCTGTGGAGGCTCTCGATGTGACCAGGGTGATGGTTGCTGAAGGTTGGATGGCTGTAGCAATTTCTTAAAATAAGACAATCATGAATTTTGCCACATTGTTGATTCTTTTTATGAAAGATATTACTACCCCATGAAATGATGTTAGAATTTTAACCACAGAAAGTCTTTCATATGTTTGAGTCAGTCTGAAACTCTGCTGCTGCTTTATTAACAGAGTTGAAATAAAATTCTAAATCCTTTGTTGTCATTTAGCAATGTTCACAACATCTTCACCAGGGGTAGCTTCCATCTTAAGAAATCACTTTCTTTGTTCATTCATAAAAGGGAACTTCTCATTTAGTAAAATTTTATTGAGATCGGAGTAGTTCAGTGACATCCCCACGTTCCACTTCTCTTAGCTCTCTTGCTATTTTACCATATCTGCAGTTACTTCCTCCACTTGTCTTGGAACCCTCAAAGTCATCTGTGAGGACTGGAATAGATTTCTTCTAAACTTCAGGTTTGACTTCCTCCCATGAATCACCAATGTTCTTAATGACATTTAGAACCTCCTAAACATATTAAGTTGCCCAAATCCATTAGAGGAATCACATTCTATGGCAGGGGG
>NW_006197368.1:0-663 GCF_000334495.1 Tupaia belangeri chinensis | reverse complement strand
CTCTCTGTCTCTCTCACTCATGGAATAAATATAAGAAATGATTCACCTTCAGTACAGAAGTACTTGTAAGGAGAATCTACAAGCACCCTTGTCTGAACACGAAGTCAACAGCACTTTCATCTGAATGTGAGCTCAGCGGTGAGTAGCAGTAACTCCCTACACTTGTGTCATTCTGGCCCTTCTTGGGAAGCGTGTTATAGCTCAATGAAGCCATGCCTCGTGGATCTGCACACACCCGAGAATCCACTTCCTCTGGACTGTCATCAGAGGGAATGCCCCCAATTATAAGAACATTTTGACTGAACATTCCCAACTGATTAGAACTCTAAAATATTAACAGGATAAAAAATTGTATTCCATTTTAAAATAAAGAGCCAAACCACACCAATGCAGGTCGTGGTGAGAGATTCAAGGTGGGAGATGTTTAACCAAACAGCTTCTAGAGGTGTCTCCATCCTGTTCAGCTGCAGCCAGCCCCTCCCACAGCCTCCCATTTGCTCCTCCTTCCCTGCACCACGTTGCTGCTGTCCTGAAGGACCACCCAATAAAGGCCAACCCACAGTCTGCAGAGGGATTTGGAGGCAGTCTCACTGCAGTTCTCTTTTTTTTTCCTGTTTTTAAGGCTTTTTAAAAATTATTTTTTTATTATTATTCATACATTAA
>NW_006197367.1:0-667 GCF_000334495.1 Tupaia belangeri chinensis | reverse complement strand
CTCTAACCGCAGTCAACTATATGGGAGTCCAAAGGCATAGCCATTCACCAACCACTGATCCCAATCCATGAAATTTTAAAGACACCTCATATGACATTGACATTACAATAGCAAGATGATTAGTCACTAGCTTCATGTACTTTCTGAGAAGTATGCAACGCCACAAATATTTGTCAATTGAATTTAGCTTGAATCTCAATAAATTTTGAGTGCTAATTTCTCCAATTAACAGGAAATACAAGGGACAGAGTAATAATTAAATGTCACCAACAAGAACCATATAGACAAATCTAGAGTGTGGGACATTTTACAGGATAAATAACCACATTTTTTTGATAAGTCAACAACACAGAGGATATGGAACTGCTCAGATCAAAAGAGATTAAGCTAAACATGTGTGAACCTTTGTGAGTTCCTTAGTTGAACAAGCCAAAAGTAAAAAGTTATTTTGACACATTCAGGGAATAATTAAGTATTGAGTGTATTAAACTATACGAAGTCATTGTTCATTTTATTAGAAGTGATAATGATTTCATAAAGTTATAAGTCCATTTTTTTAGAGAGCATGGCCAAAATATGTTGGAGTAGAATAACAAAGCATTTGGGATTTGCTTTAAACTATTTCAGCAAAAAAAGAAAAGAGGAGTGGTAAAACATAAAGTAAAAT
>NW_006197366.1:0-250 GCF_000334495.1 Tupaia belangeri chinensis | reverse complement strand
GCAAAAACCTCTCCAAAAAAAAAAAGTGTGTATAAAAACAGAGAAACATTTCCTCTCACTATGGAAAAGTCCTTGAACCTAATTCTTCAACTCTCAGAAACGTGGGTCAATTTGAACCACAGAGAAAAATTATGGAAGTATTTCCAGTTCTGGAATAAACCTTTACTGACATTTTCCATATTTTTAAGGAATTTATTTTCCTTTTATTTTGTGGACGATTCTGAACATGGAAAATTCAAGTCCCATCAAT
>NW_006197365.1:0-251 GCF_000334495.1 Tupaia belangeri chinensis | reverse complement strand
CCTATATGGGTTACTTCTCTGAGTTTTTTTTTTTTAATTTTTAGTTTTTCTTTTTATTTCTATTTCTCTTATACAGTCAATCATGCTACCTAGATTACAAAGTGAATATCCCAACATGTGTACATTTCTCACCAGTCCAGTTCACCATACTAGAAAGTTATCTTTCTCTACTCCTTCACTTGCCCTCTTTCCACACTGTAGCTGGTGTTCACAGCCATTTATTTCAACCTCTTTGTTATGTCAGTTAGTGT
>NW_006197364.1:0-200 GCF_000334495.1 Tupaia belangeri chinensis | reverse complement strand
GGGTGCTCCAGGTGAGGACAGAGGGGAGACTGGTGAGAGTGAGAGCTTAGGAAGGAATCAGTGCAAGTGGGCAGAGGTGCAGCAGGGCCAGGTGCCATGGGGGGAGGGGCAGAGGGACCAGGAGGGGTCGAGCCCCACCGGAGGGTCACAGAGAGCCCTGCAGCAGGGTGGGGCTGGTGAGGCAGGACCAAGAGCAGGAG
>NW_006197363.1:0-382 GCF_000334495.1 Tupaia belangeri chinensis | reverse complement strand
GCTGGCGGGCTTCGTGGTCAGCTTCCCTCCCTGGGTCGCCAGGGCCCAGTGGGGACAGCTCTGCCTGTGCCCGGGCCAAGCTCCACCCTCCTCCCTGAGGCGCGTCCTCCCGAGGCCCTCAGGGAGGAGGTGACGACCTGGACGCCCAGGGAGAGGCAGGGACGGCCCCGATGGAGGCCCAGGCCCTGCGACGCCACAACACCGCCTCCTGCGCGGACCCCTTCCCGGGTTCCTCGCGCCCGGGGGCGGAGGCGGGACGGTCCTACGAGGACAGGAGCTTCTCCCTGCCCGAGAGGGCGCCTGGTCCCGGTCCCCGCCTCTTCTCCGCACCGCGGCGCGAAGCGACCTTCCCCGGTGGAGAGCAGCGTCCCCTCCCGGCCCT
>NW_006197362.1:0-202 GCF_000334495.1 Tupaia belangeri chinensis | reverse complement strand
CAGCACCCTTAACCACCACACCACCTGCCATTCTCAATATATATATTTATAAGAGTTTATAAAATAGGCCAGTGGTGTGTGGTGGTGAAGGTGCTGGGCTCCCACAGGGTCAACCACAGTTTGAGTCCCAAATTTGGTGGTTTCCTTTTTCATTTTCTCTGTCTCTTTTTGGTAAGCACACATGCCCTATAACAAACTTAAA
>NW_006197361.1:0-582 GCF_000334495.1 Tupaia belangeri chinensis | reverse complement strand
GTGCTAATGTGTAGCCTGAGAACAGAAATTTTCCCCCCTCCACGCATGTTGTCTCTTTCTGTTTCTCACTGTCCCCTTCCCCACCTCCTGCTTAAAAATCTTCCTGGATTACTTCTCTCCAAATATGCTCAATGTAATTATGGCAATGACAC
Organism: Tupaia belangeri chinensis; assembly: GCF_000334495.1. Taxonomy (NCBI): domain Eukaryota; kingdom Metazoa; phylum Chordata; class Mammalia; order Scandentia; family Tupaiidae; genus Tupaia; species Tupaia belangeri. The sequence continues at coordinate 430 of NW_006197361.1, read as the reverse complement.
GGCAACTATCATCAGATTTGGCTCTCCATCACGAAGCACACTGAATAAGCAGGAACACCCTTACTTAATATCCAAATGTGATCTGCAGGCAGTTTTCAATGACAAATTACCATTTCATATATAACTTAGCTAGTTAGAAAGTACACAAGCGCTGTATAATTTTCTTCAAAAGAATCATACCTTTTGATCTTTGATCTCTTGTTCTTTTAGCAGTCGCTCCCGGTCAGCCATATCATTATGATGAAATATCTTCGTGTCACTACGTGATGCCTGTAATCCTTTCTGAATAGCAAAGCAAGTTGCTCTATCTCTGCGAGAAAGAGAGACCCATTAGACTGGGGTTCAAAGGGCCTTGTCAACATCTTCAGAATAAGAGGGCTTGCTTTTGTAAACTGACTCATCTTCAGTTGTTAATCTGAACATGGCAAAT
>NW_006197360.1:0-743 GCF_000334495.1 Tupaia belangeri chinensis | reverse complement strand
GCCATTACGCTAACTGCTGGTCCCCCTATATGTGTTTCTAATACACAGTAATTCTTTCATTTTCACTTTGTCCACTGGGTGGTTGCATAAATACATTCCAATGAGTGAACATATTACACCCTATGGTTGATGCATATTTGGTTTGTTTTTAGGGTAAGGTAAGGATCTGTCTTTGTTTTTTTTCCATAGCAATAATCAAGTGATCAATCAAACTACACCATAATCCAGCCTTTCTCAAAGATTAGAAATATCAACTTTGTCATTTTTGGGTTTCTATTTTTGTGCCGTTTTCTTCTGGGTTTTCTAATGTGTCTTGTTTACCTCTTTATCTATTGCTGTGCCACGCTGTCCTAATGATTTAGAACTAAAGGATAATAAAAATAGGTAATACGTGTTGACATTTATGATAGGCCACCCAGGTTTCACTTGGTAACTCATGTATTCCTCATCTTTACTTTGTGACGCAGGCGCTGTTATTATATGGATCAGGAAACTGAGCTCAGAGAAATAGGCGGTAAGTATCTAGGCAAGAGTAGAAACCCAGGCAATCTAGCCACAGAGATTACGCAATTAGACACTATGCAAATCTGACTCTTTATAAACTGTGGGCTTATAGCGAATAATGGGTCTTATTTGGAAGGTGGATAATGGGTCTTATTTAGCAGTTATTCTTAGTCCTTTGATCTTACATACAACTTTTATAAACATCTCGTTAAACAAAAACTACTAAATTGCCATTGCTA
>NW_006197359.1:0-271 GCF_000334495.1 Tupaia belangeri chinensis | reverse complement strand
GTCTAGCGCCTTAACTGCTACACCACCTGCTAGTCCCAGAAAGGAAAGTTCTTTAAATTAAGGCTTAAAACGGTGAAAATTGGAACTTGTCTATGAACAGTCTAGCAGTTAGACATGTTCCGGGCTGGTCCGGTGGTGCAGCAGGTAAACACATGTGCAGGGAGCTGGATCCCACATGGCCAGCCCGAGGGTTAAGGGAGTCAGATTCCACATGGCCGACCCAATGGTTTGAGTCCCGGCCCTGGCAGCTGAAAAATATGCCAGGCATGTG
>NW_006197358.1:0-390 GCF_000334495.1 Tupaia belangeri chinensis | reverse complement strand
CACCTCAGTCCAGCCCAGTTGAGACAATATTCATGTAAAGGGACTATTGGGCCAGCAGGTCACAGTGTGGTGGTTAAGGCACCAGACTACCATGTGGTTGACCACAGTTTGAGTCCCAGACGCTGCAACTTGAAACTCACGTTGGGCACATATGTGTGCATGCTCAAAATCCTGAGAAGAGACTGAAGGAAAAGGAATTGTGGTATGGCCATCCCCCTACAAGGGGGAGGGGGTTCTCACTCTCTGTCTCTCAGTTTCTCTCTATCTCTTCGGTGAACATATGCACTCTGTAGAAAAATCTCTAAAAAATAGATAATAAAGGACTATCAACAAGAGTATATAGATAAAAATAACCAAGATTTTTTTTCTGTCACTACATTTATCTTTTCA
>NW_006197357.1:0-759 GCF_000334495.1 Tupaia belangeri chinensis | reverse complement strand
TATAAAGAAGATTATGATGATAATAAAAAGAGAGAAAAAATTTTTGCATATCTCTAGTGAACAGTTTTTTCCCTATTAGTATAGATAGTCTATATTTGAATAGTCTTATCTGATTTTCTTCCTTTTCTGTAATTACGTCTCTTATGTTTGCAATGAAGTATTTTCTTTCATTTATTCATTTTCTATAGTCTTATGTGCATACATCACTTTCCTTATTTTCCCACGTGCATTTTTACACATTAATATACATCAAACCTCCTCCCCAAAGACTCCACTGGACTTCCTCAATTCTCCAACTCTTCCTATTTCATAGTTTTACAAGCCTGTTAGGAATTTATTATTTAAAAAAAAAAGAAAAGAAAAATAATTTTCTCAAAATACACTCTCTTTAGAAAGACTTTTCATCCCTTGCTTTAAATATTCAAAGCTCTGTAAAGCTATTATAAGAATAAATATATTGCAATACTACTACTCTACCATGTACTAAGTCAACAACAAACTATTGTTTCAAAACCTTTCTTCACAAAAAGTTGAGTTCTCTAAAATAATAATAATAAAATTGATTCTATAAATATATTTTTAAAAAATTGTGTCACTCTTGCATTCTCAGAAGAAATGGAATTTGTTTTTCACATTTCCTTATTTAGGAGTCTAGGTGATAAGGTACAGAAACCTAGTTGAAATGAGTTGAAGGAGGTCAGTTCATTTATTGGAAGAAAATAGGGCTGACCGATGAAGTCAAGATACAGTCATGCCCCA
>NW_006197356.1:0-303 GCF_000334495.1 Tupaia belangeri chinensis | reverse complement strand
GTTCTGCAAGCTCCCTCGGTCAGTCTGTGCGCTGCCCTTGGCGATCCGCGTCTCCTCCTCCCAGTACTCCCCGTCCATCGTGTCCATCCAGGGCGCCCGCGGCTCCATCCTCTGACTCACGGAGTCGCTGTCGAACCGCACGAACTGTGTGTCGTCCACGTAGCCGACTTCAATGTACCGGGGGTCCCTTCCCGGCCGGGACACGGAGGTGTGGAAATACCTCATGGAGTGAGAGCCTGGGGGCACGGGCAGTGAGACAGCCCGACCCTCCACCCTGCGGGCCCGGGTCCGAGCTCCATGGGG
>NW_006197355.1:0-284 GCF_000334495.1 Tupaia belangeri chinensis | reverse complement strand
AGCCACTGCTCCGTGCTATGCAGACAAGACCTGCAGGATGTTTAGAGCTAGTACTGCGGCACTCTATGTAGAGCTGGTTATGTGGCTTGGGGGTTAAGGTGGCTAGATCGCGTGTGGCAGACTGTGTGGTTCTAGTCCTGGACCCAGCAGTTTTAGGGACATGCCAAGCACATATGTGTGTGCCCGAAATCCTGGGAGAAGAATGGAGAAGAAGGGATTGTGGGGTGGTCCTCTCCCCAGGGGATACACTCCTGCTTGCTCTCTCTCCTCTCTCCTCCGGTGAG
>NW_006197354.1:0-222 GCF_000334495.1 Tupaia belangeri chinensis | reverse complement strand
ATGTCACAATCCCTTCTCCTCCATTGTTCTCGTAGGATCCTGAGCACACCCAGTGTGTTTCAAGCCACCAAGTTCAGGCCTGGCACTGCGATCAGTCATATGGGGGTCCAGTGACATACCTGCTATACCATCTGCTTGTCTGTTTTTCTTTAATTTAGGTGCACTTCAGGATGCCAGGTCTGCCAGAACTTTAACAGATAAGACTTAAATAAAAAAAAAAAA
>NW_006197353.1:0-535 GCF_000334495.1 Tupaia belangeri chinensis | reverse complement strand
AAGCCACTGGTTCCGGGACTTGAACCACGGTAGTCTAGTGACATCTCTCAAGTTGATTTTTTTACTCTAGTTTTAGAAAGCTGTTAAATGTTTTGTAAAGTCTCTATAAAGATGAGTCATTAATAAAAAAAAATTGCTGATACAATATAAGAGCATAAAGTAGGATTTTCTAGACTAGATTGTTTTCAGGTTTATTGACTTCTTCCATGAGCAAGGAAGACAAAAATAAGAAGACAGCACTCTCAAAGGATCTGACACTGTGGTCCATTCCCACACCTGCAAGTCCTGGATCTTGGGCATGCACATGCATGTATACTCAGGAAGGTCTCTGTACATGGATCTGGAGTCTTTTCATGTGGGTTGGCCTTGGAGAGTGTTGCATTTTACTGCTGCATCAATCAGTCCCTGGTGGTTTTTTTTTATTTTTTAAAATAAACGATGTCTATGTTTTTTCTGTTGATGATAACGTGTATGATATCTTCAACTAAACTGGTGTGAAGTTTGTTCATGCTGGGGAAATTCATTTTACAAGCTG
>NW_006197352.1:0-289 GCF_000334495.1 Tupaia belangeri chinensis | reverse complement strand
ATTCTAAAAAGCAATAATTAAAAAAAAGAGAGAGGAGACACATACATAGACAGAGGTAGAGAGAGTCAAAGACAAGTAGAGAGACAGGAGGCCTGGAAGGAGTCTTCCTTGACCATGAGTTTTCGGTGCTGGATGCCAGATTATCAGTGGGAAGTCTTGATTTCTGTTTCCCCAAAATGGATTTTTTGCAGAATCCATGAGGCTGTGTCTTCAAAAAGACTGTTCCATTAGCATCTCCTGGGTTGTGAGGAGGAGAGAGTTATTTTCACAAAATATGATGGTCAGAGGA
>NW_006197351.1:0-546 GCF_000334495.1 Tupaia belangeri chinensis | reverse complement strand
TACTTCTATATATATATAAAACACATATTCTATTTCAAACAAACTTCAAAAATAAGTTTCTCTAATACATTTTATTTCAAATGTTATATATAAAGAATAATCATAACAGATAAAATTTATCTTCTGATTATATGAAATTAATCAGGGAAAATTAATGTCAAAATATATTCCATTTAAAATAATGAAAAGGTCCTTATATAACTATAGTGTTGAAGAATGACCACTAGAACCTGGAAAGGGTTGAGGGAAGAGAGTTAGAGAGATGTTGGCTAACAAAAACAAAATTTCAGCTAGCTCAAAGACACAAGTTCTAGTGTTAGACCAAGCCCCACCACCTGTGTGGCAGAGGCCCAAGGAGGAAACTGCTGAAGAAGCGTGGCTGGGAAGCTCCCTGTTCATGTTCTGCTATGTACACCTGTGCCTTGGAGCCTTCTGTCCGCTACCCCTCCATTGCCATGCCAAGCCGCATCCACCTGCATGGCAGAGGCCCAGGGAGGAAGCCATTGGAGAAGCATGGCTGGGAGGCTTCCCTTCAGTGTTCTGCTA
>NW_006197350.1:0-2023 GCF_000334495.1 Tupaia belangeri chinensis | reverse complement strand
TGAGGTCACTCTATTCTGGTCAGAACTACTCTAGGTACGTTCTTCAGATTTCCTCAAGAAAAGAAAATCACCAACAACTGAAAGCAGAGCAATCCATGTCTGCACTTCCTCAGCCAGGAACTTGATCAAGAAGTTCGAGGCCAGTAGAAGAAATACAAAGGCCAGAGAAGGACTAGAACAATGACAAGCTGAAAGTCTCTGGGTGACAGGAGTTGCACATTCACTCACTCTAAAAATATTCACTAAGAAACTACTATGCACTTGGCCCTGGTTTTAGGCACCGAGTATTCAGCTATAAGCAAAAGAGACAAAATGTACTACCTTTATGAACCCCCCCATTCTAGTGTGGGGAGTTATTCAATAAACATCAACAGGTAAAATGTTAAACAGAGACAAGTGTCTGATAAGGAAAAAAGAACATATAGAAGAGGAGTAGGAGATGGTAGCAGAATTAAGTTTCAGGCTGAGTGACCAAAGGAAGAGAGCTCTGTCCTGGGGAGAATTCCACGCTGTGGAAGAAGGTCCTGGACAAGCTCACACTTCAGCAGGCCAGCATAGTTTGAACAGAGGGAGTAGAGGAAAACAGCAGAGAGCGATCAGAGTGGTCATGGTGGACAAAACTATGCGGGGCTTTATACATCCTTGAGAGGACTTTGGCATTTGCTCAACATGAGATGAGAAGTTGGTGGCGGGTTCTGTGACACGGATCTGACTGGTATTTCCTGTGGCTGCTGGACAGAGTACAGGTTAAAGGAGTCAGAAGCAGGGGACCAGTTACCATAATAATGCATGGGAGAGAGGACAGCAGGTGAGATCAAGGTGGCAGCAATTAAGAGGTACTCGAGTTAAAGATACACATTAAGTGGATATTGGAAAGAAAGTAGTGATGGCAGATGGTATAGGAGCTCTACTCCTTGTTACCAAGGTCACCATCAATCAAACACACCACAGGTACCTGCTCTCTGCCCCACCCAACACTGCTGGGGACACAGAGAGGAGCAAAGTGGGGTAAAGTCCTCTGAGGTTGGATGTGGACAGGTACTCAGGTACCCTAATCAAGCCTCCCAGGATGAGCAGAGCAGCCCAATTGTCCTGTCTGGTAAGGCTGAAGAGACTTGAGGCCGAGCCAAAACTGGTGGGAAGAAAAGTGAGACACTGGCCAAAGGGAAGAAGCCTGAACATAGGCCCAGGATCTAGCATTCTTCTCTGCAAGGCTTTTCCTGACATGCCACAGCCAAGTCAGTGCCAATCTACTGGCCCTTGGACTCCAACAGGCTTCATTTATAAGCTACCATTCATGGGATCCTAGCGTCACCACATATGTATTGGTCCAGACTGCCCATCCTTTAGACTGGGAACTTCTCAGGAGTGCAAAGGGCAAGGCCCAGCGTTGACTCATCTTGCTTCTTGAACTCCTCCAGCCCAGTGCCTGACACATGGAAAGTACACTGTGAAGGCCTAGTGAATGTCTCAGGGGCTTTCCCAATCTCCTGTCAGGGCCAGAGACCCAGGCCTGCCTGCTCTTGCCTTGGTTTTCATTGGCATGAGACTGAGGATGGGAATCTACCAAGGGTATTTAGTGAGGTTTCTTGTAACAGGTTATAAGGGGTGCCAGGAGAGGTCCTGGGCAATGTGACCCTAGGTGGTAAGCCCTTCTCTAACCATGGAAGCTACAAAGTTCAGAGGACTTACCTATCTCTCCAAAGAATGTCTGGGCCTGAATATGACTCTTTTTTTTTGGAGAGGTTTTTTTGCTATAGGACACATGTGCTTGCCAGAAAAACAGAGACAAAAAGTAAGAAATCACTCCTTAGGGGTAGGGCTACAACACAATCCCTTCTCCTCCATTCTCCTCTTGGGATCTCCGACACTCAAGCATATGAGCCCAGCGTGAGTTAAGCCACCAGGTCCAGAACTCAAACTGTGGTCGACTACATGAGAGTCCAGCGAAGTAGCCGTTACTCCCTCTGCTGGTCCCTGAATATGACTTCTTACTCCTCCTCACTTACGAGGAACTGGGCTT
>NW_006197349.1:0-379 GCF_000334495.1 Tupaia belangeri chinensis | reverse complement strand
TTCAATGTAATATAAAAAAGATTATAATAATTAAATTAAATTTTAAAAAGTGTTATTTTGAGGTAAATAAACTGTTAGGATGAAAAGTGATTAACTAGTCATAACACGAACCAAATCCACATATTTAGATTCAAGAGCAATTCAGCTATAATCCAGATACATATTTTCATAATAAAATATTTGAAGCAGTATATTTAATAGGTATTATTAAATAGGTTCTAAAATTTATTAAACATCTCAGGGCTGGCAGGTGGTGTGGTGGTTGAGACCCTGGACTTTCTCGTGATTGATCACAGTTCGAATTCCAGGATTGAAACTCAATGCCCGATACATGTGAGTGTGTGCCCTGAATCCTGAGAGGAGGACGGAGTAGAAGGGA
>NW_006197348.1:0-216 GCF_000334495.1 Tupaia belangeri chinensis | reverse complement strand
GACTAATTAAGAAGAAGAGGGAAAGGAACCACATACATCAAATTTGCAATGAATCAAATAACATTACAACAGACATAATAGAAACACAATGCATCATTAGAGGATACTATGAGTGACTATATGCCAACAAAGAAGAAAATCTGGGTGAAATGAACAATTTACTGGAGATATAATCTGCATAAGACTGACACAGAAGGACATAGAAAGCCTGAATAG
>NW_006197347.1:0-348 GCF_000334495.1 Tupaia belangeri chinensis | reverse complement strand
CCATGGTTTGAGTCCTAAATGCAGAGGCTTGGAAAACATGCTTGGAGCATGCGTGTGTGAGTGTGTGTGTGTGTGTGTGTGTGTGCCCAAAAATCCTAAGAGGAGAATGGAGGAGAAGGGATTCTGGTGTGGCCATCCTCTCTGGGTGGTGGGGAGATTGATTTCTCACTTTCTCTCGCTCTGTTTTTTTGGTGAGCTCAAGCACCCTATAGCAGATATCTCTCTTTAACAAGAGAGAGAGACACACACAAGCTGGGCGTAGCTGTGGAGGTGCAGGCAGTAGGGGCTCGGCTGGTAATGCTGGAGCCCTGGGGGGACCCAGGTTCCTGCCCCAGGTCTGCCCACCAG
>NW_006197346.1:0-1307 GCF_000334495.1 Tupaia belangeri chinensis | reverse complement strand
TTTGGATTTACCTTATGCTTACATTGCAGCCCTTGTGGCTGCTGGTCCAGGCAGCTCAGCCTACAGACTGGGCTCAAGTCCTGGATCGGATTATATCTGACTCCTCAGGGCTGACCAAGTCCTGGACTTCTTACCCCTCTCATCATCCACCCAAAACATCCCATGTCCTTACCCCCCCAGCAAATCTTGGGGGCTTTGACTACCTGGAGTCCTCTGCTCCTGCCCAGATGCTGGCCTCACTGGCCCCACCTCTGGAATTAACTGAGACTTTGGCTCCATTCCTGGACACAGACTCAGATCAAGAGATTCCCCCAGAGCCACACCCATTTGCTGTTCTACATCAGGATCTTCATGACAAGCTCTCTGGGCAAGAAATGTTCTCAGAGGTGATTCCTGTGCCAGGCTGGGATCAAAACCATCCCCTAGATGTACTTCCTCAACTCCAAAGTAATGTTCAGACCGTAGGTGAAGATCAGGCTGCAGAACACCAGTGGTTTGAAATACATGTTCCACCTTTAGATAGTCAAAGTTTAAAAGCAGCCAAGTTTATTGTTTCACCCAAGAACCTGCAGAAAGATCTAGCTCAGCATCGGCGGCTAGCTACAGTTGTGATTGGAACTCCGGACCTGTTTGCATCAAAACCTCAGCAAGAAGTAACCTTACAGGCTGGTTATGCAGATACTGGTTACTCTGGCGGCATCCTACCTTCAGAATTACAGGTGAATTCAAATGAGCCTGCAGAGTCTCCTGAGCAAGTTCAATTTTCTCAATTCCAGCTAGAGACTCAAACTCAAAATGCTGAGGAAGTCCAACTCCCTTTACAGCAGAAAGAGCCCCTAGCTCAGCCTCCACAGCCCTATGAAGAGGTTGCATCTCCTTTGGCACAGCAGGAGGCCCTAGCTGAGCATCCACTAGCTACTGAAGATGCTGTACCTCAGCTGTCAGTTCCATCTCCAGGTCAGAATGAAGCTCAGCAATCACACTTGCCTAATGTCACAGTTCAACCTGCAGATCTGACACTTGTGATAACTACAGAGGCATATAAAGAAGTTGAACCTTATCCAAGCCCAGAGCAGACCCCAGCTCAGCCTCCAGAGGGAGCTGAGGAGATAGAACTCTCTCCAACCCAACAAGAGGCCCCTGCTCAGCCTCCTGAGCATCCTGGGGAAGTGGAGCCTGCAACCCAGCAAGAGGCCCCAGCTCAGCCTTCAGGCCTTCCTATGGAGACTGAACTTCCTCCCACTGAGGAGGAGCAGCCAGCTTGGGCTTTTGAAACTCCTGGGGGAGTTGAAGCTTCTGAAATTCAG
>NW_006197345.1:0-503 GCF_000334495.1 Tupaia belangeri chinensis | reverse complement strand
ATAGCAAAAAATCTCTCTCTAATAAAAAAATTTTAAATTATGACCTTAGTATGTGCTATTTATTTACTCTGTTTAACTAAAACAAAAATAAAGAACATTTTAATTTTTTTATTCAAGGTTATTATTTTAAAAAATTAATCAAAGATCAGAGAAATTAAGTGAGACTTAATTTTTATCAATCTTTTAATTTTTTTCTTTCTGTTATTTTTTAGGCAAAACTGAGTTTAGGAATGATTTTAAAATTGAAATGATAAACACACATTTTTGAAATAAACATAATTCATAAACAAATATATATTTGTTCTGTTCTAGCTCCATGTCCTGGTGGTTAAGGTAGCTTGATCCCCCATGACCAACCCCATAGTTAGAGTCCTACACCCTGAAGCTTGGAAAACATACCAGACACATGTGCCTGCATCCCCAACCTTCTGACAGATGGAGAAATGGAAAAGGGATCACAGCATGACCATTGCCCATGAGGGTGCTTTCTTCTCTCCCCCTTG
>NW_006197344.1:0-944 GCF_000334495.1 Tupaia belangeri chinensis | reverse complement strand
CTTACTAGCTATGTGGCCTTAGGCCTGTTGGTTAATCTCTCTGACCTTCATTGTGATCATCTTGTAAATGGAGATGTAATAGTTGCTGGAGGCTCATGGCACTTAGCAAGCCTCAGTAAATGCGCCCTTCCCATTCCTGTGGGCTGGGAGGGAAGTGAGCTGCCCAACTTACCGGCCTGGGCTGGGCGGACGGGGCAGGGCGTTGTCCCACTATTCCAAGTCACAACTAAAACTTGGCCCCTGGTCTTCCATTTCCGTAATCCTTGGGAAGCTCTGTTCTTCCTTGTCCTGCAGAGGGAGCTGGTGCGGGGGGCATCCCTGTGGGTCGGGGCTGGGGGGACCAGCTGGACAGTGGTGCAGTGGAGGTGGTTTTTCTGGGTTGACCACTTTGGGGGGCTGGCCATGCCCCTCCTCCATGCCCGGGTCTGACTTGCCAGGATTTCCAAGCCTTGGGCTGTCGGTGCTCTGCGGGAGACTCTGGGACCTACGTGGGAGGCTGCCACATTGTAGGGGCTTCAGAGGGAGAGGTCTGGGAGAGAATGGGGTCATCACAGTGGGGTGCAGGGCCGGGCCAGGTTGCAAGTGGTGTGTAGGTGCCGCAGGCAGAGGGAAGGCGGGAGGACATGGAAGGTGTGTCAGGCAGGTCAGTGGCTACCCCAGAGGGGCTGCCCTGTTGTCTCCCCAACCTCCTGAACAGAATCCCGAAGGCCCTCCTGAGCACTGCTGGCCCTGGCCTGTGCTGTCCTGAGCTGTGCTGTGCTCCCTCCCCGCTCACACTCCTCCAGGAGCTGCCAGGCCAGGCCAGTGACTGCCCCAGGCCGGGGAATGTGACAGTGGGGGCTGCAGGGTGGGGACTCAGTGGGAGGTAAGAGACAGGGAGAGGCGACTGCTTGTGTGTGGGGGGTGGCATGTGCTTCCCTGGGGCTCAGTGCAGTGGCTGACGG
>NW_006197343.1:0-275 GCF_000334495.1 Tupaia belangeri chinensis | reverse complement strand
GTAAACCAGGTTATGGAGAGACATTGTATGTGTCCATTTAATATATGACAACTATCCACACTCTATGGCAGAAACTGAAAGATTAGAGGATATAGAAACATGAAAAATTGTTATGGATACTGGTTACAGTGTGGAAAGAGGGTGGGAGGAGGAGAACAGTGAGAGGAAAGATGTTAAGGAGAAAAATAGAGAAGCAAGACATTTATGGGATGCAGAAATGGATCATTATCTGTTGATGGGCTGTTGTGAAGTGTATTCTTGTTGGAAAATTCACT
>NW_006197342.1:0-264 GCF_000334495.1 Tupaia belangeri chinensis | reverse complement strand
GGGAGAAAGTCTTGTGGTTTGTCATGACACTGTGTGTCATGAACAAAACACCACACTAGAATAAGTAATTCTATCCATACAAAAAGCACATATTAGACAAACACCAAAAAGTGATAAGATGCACCACAACACAATAATACGGATCTAGTGTAATCATTTTTATTTATTCTGAATAATGAAAATGTCTAAAGGAAACTCCAACTTAATAATTTTGTTTTAATTAGCATCTTTTAATATTGTAGAGGACAAAAATACAATCAGCAA
>NW_006197341.1:0-543 GCF_000334495.1 Tupaia belangeri chinensis | reverse complement strand
ATATATACCCATGAACCAGCTCATCTTTTCTCACTCCAATTGAGGAGTGGTATGATAATATCGCGGTCTGTATTTGCCTCCTTTTTTCACCAATGATTTTATCAAGCATTAGGGAATTATTCTGTCCAGCTTGAACAGCACTGCAAGAATGAGAATCAAGGAAGGGTGAAAGAATAAGATCCACACTAAATGGATCACCACACATGCACACATCACAATTCTCAAGTCAGCTTCTGATACATCCTTATTGGTAGGAACTGGGCTCACCACATCCAAATTGTGTTTAACTGATTCTAATACTCCTCTGAGGGCTTGCTTTATTTGGGTTTCATTAAATTTACGAGGGTATGTCCCAGCAGGTACATCTACAAAAGGACACTGTAACTTATTTGCCAATTGCTGCCCTTGGTGCCTAAGAATTGGCAGATTCTCACTGATGGAATCTCTCTGATTAGCCAGAATTAATGTAAAGGAAGATTAGCCATATAGTTGTCTTTTCTGATCTGAGAAGTTTCAGTTCTTATTTTTCCAATAAATTCCCCG
>NW_006197340.1:0-1079 GCF_000334495.1 Tupaia belangeri chinensis | reverse complement strand
TTGTACAGAAAAATGCTAGATCAAGAATTTTGTTCCACTGAAAATATATATGCTCTCATATTTTGAAAATGAAAATTGCTGGGCACATAATGCTATAAATTTTGCATATATAATAAACTTATCACAAATTTAGAAACTAATAATAAAAAAGAGGCTCAACTTTGTTGATTAAAGTTGAAGAAGTTTTAAATGAATAAATGCCTGTTACCCTCAACAAGGTGACTCATGTTTTTATTGTTTTGTATTCTTATGGTCACATGGTTTATTTATTCCTGTTTTCAGCAAATACTATGTGATTGTTCTTTATGCTATTTTGTGTTATAATCATTGATGAATAGAGGGAAAAAACAATGACATGACATTATGTTAGGGGTTACCAATTCACCATTCTTGCCTTTTGTGTTTTTTCCCAGTAAGGTTTCAAATTCTCTTCTACAAAATTACTCACTCAAAATTACGAAAATAGTAGATCTTTGAGCTATTTAATTTAGAGATTATGGTGAGCATTCTACAGAGAAAGGAATGCACCAGTTCTCATGGACAACATGCATGTCATTCAGTGATTTGTCTGTAAGGACTTTTTGCTAAATTTGTCAAATTTGTTTATTTTTAATTCACTGTATTTTTTTAGTACATACTGACAATATAAAGCATTACTGTCATATATTATGCTGTTTGAAGTCTTATTTAGAAACATACATAGACTTTTCTAGATTAACTTATCCTATTGCATTGTTCCATTTAAAACAAAACTTTTTGGATCTTGTCTCACTTTTTAAACTCCCTCCACTTTTTCTTTGTTTTACAATGGGAGAATAAATGTCTAAAAGCATTAAGCTCTTAAACATATTTGTATTGGTATTAGTCAGGGTTCTCTAGAAAGATAGCACCAATAGGTTATGTATAGATTTATGAGAAGGAATTTATTGGGGAATTAGCTCACATGACTATGGCAGGTGAGAAATCCCACAGTAGGCTGTCTGCAAGGTAGACACTCTAGGGTGCTTGTAGCAAGGTTCAGTCCAAGTCTGAAGGTCTCGGAGACAGAAAATTGATATAACTTTCAATCTGAAGCTGAA
>NW_006197339.1:0-335 GCF_000334495.1 Tupaia belangeri chinensis | reverse complement strand
TGGAGGTTCGGATATTCTGAGAAGCCCAAGATGATGAAGGTGACTTCTGCACTCTGATTTTCTGGGATCCTGTGAACACAATTGGAAAGCCAACTCAGAGAAGTGACAACCAATATTTGTAACAGAAAAGGAAAAGAGAAAAACTTTCAGAAGTTCAATCGGTTTATGGAGTGTGGCTGAAGTAAGCTTTTAATGTTATTTTATTCTAAAAGTTAATATTCACTTGTATAGCAGTTGCACAGTAAGGGCGATTTTTTTTTTTTCTGAATGGAATAAGGAAAAAAACTGGATAATCGGGGGGGTGGGGGATAAAGTATACCATGACTACTTTGCAA
>NW_006197338.1:0-651 GCF_000334495.1 Tupaia belangeri chinensis | reverse complement strand
AAAAAAAAGAAATTACATTTAGAAAAATTTATGTCAGGGGTTGTTCAGTTTATAGTTGGAAGGAGGGCTTGATAAACCTTTTGAGTAAAAGAGAAGGTTGAGCTTTCCCACAGATATACTCAACTAAATATAAGTCTTCATTCAATGGCTGAAAAATAAAATTCCAGATAACTGCAGAGCTTGTATTTGATGAAATCCAGATATGGGGGATCCAGCCTTGGCACTACCAGTATTTTTTCAATGCCTTTCTCTAAATCTGTACTCAGCTCCAATCCCAAATACATGCTGCACACATATTTTTAAAATAGCTACTTAAAAGTACATCGAACCATCCAGATATTTATTTTATTGAGTTGTCATATAGACCTCATTCTCCATATTTAAAATATATAAATAATGACTCTTCTGATCTCTTACTAGGTTATTGAATTCATTAAAATACTACTCTGCATCAGGGACCACAGGTGGCATGGTGGTTAAGGTGCTAATTTCCCACATGACCAAACATGATTTGAATCCTTCACCCAGCAGCTTGAAAATTAGAATCGGTATATATGCGTGTGTGCCCGAAACCCTGAGAGTAGAATAGAGGATATAGCATGACCATTCCCCCATAAGGGTTGCTTTCTTACTTTCTCTGTTTCTCTCAGG
>NW_006197337.1:0-209 GCF_000334495.1 Tupaia belangeri chinensis | reverse complement strand
AATGGAAATAAATAAATAAATTTTTAAAAAAATTAAAAAAAAATTATTTTGTTGAACTTGGGGGCCAACAGGTAGCTTGGTGGTTAGAGTTGTTGGACTCCCACATGGCCGACCATGGTTCAAATCCTGAACCTGGCGGGTGGCTTTCTCGCTTTCCTTCTCTTTCTCCCTCTGTTTCTCTCTCTCTGGTCAAATTTAATAATACTAAT
>NW_006197336.1:0-353 GCF_000334495.1 Tupaia belangeri chinensis | reverse complement strand
GTAGTCATTTTGCCATCTGCTGGTCCCCAAAATGCTGATATTTTTAAAAGAGATTTTTTGCTATAGGGTACGTGTGCCTGCCAGAGAGACAGAACGCAAGAAATCAACCTGCCCGGGGGGATGGGCATGCCATAATCCCTTGTCCTCCATTCTCCCCTCGGGATTTTGGGCACAGACACATACGCACCATGCATGTGTGTGAGGTTTAAGCCACCAGGTCCGAGATTTGAACTGCGGTCAACTACGTGGGAGTCCAGTAACATAACCATTACGTCATCTACAGATCCCCTGAAATTTATTTTTAATAAGTATTATTTATTAGAAAAACATTTGTGGGACCAGCAGTTAGCGTA
>NW_006197335.1:0-208 GCF_000334495.1 Tupaia belangeri chinensis | reverse complement strand
GGCATGTGAGCTCATTGGAGTGAGAGAGAGAGAGACAAAGGGGGGGAAAGGGAGAAATCACCCCAGCAGGGATGGCCATGGGACAATCCCATGTGACAATCCTCCATTCTCCTCTTGGAATTTTAGGCACACACACCCATGCGCATGCACACACAGCCAGCGGGATTTTCAGGCCACCAGGTCCAGGACACGAAATGCAGAGTTGGCC
>NW_006197334.1:0-207 GCF_000334495.1 Tupaia belangeri chinensis | reverse complement strand
TGCAGGTGAAAATTCAGTTTTTCCAGCACCACTTGCTGAGGAGGTCTTCCTTTCCCCACTGGATTGACTGGTACACCTTGTCAAAAACCAGTGGACTGTATGTTTGGGAATTTTATTTCTGGGGACTCTATTCTGCAAGAGAACCTATTACAGTGAGGTGAACTTATCAAAATCTGTTGTCAGAACAAAGCTACTTAATAGTCACTT
>NW_006197333.1:0-451 GCF_000334495.1 Tupaia belangeri chinensis | reverse complement strand
AATTTTTATAATAATAAAGTAAAATTATCATTATTTTTTAATAAAGCATATATGTGTGCATGCCCAAAATTCCAAATGTAGGGAATTCTATTAAACATGAATTCCAATGGTCGTGATTACCGCACGACCATTTTTTTTAATATGGGACATGATTTCTCAATTTTCCTATCTTTGCCTGGAAAATGAACATGCCTCACCTAATAAAAATGTTTTTACAGAATATTCATTCTATTTTATTCATCATTATTAATATTTTATACTAACCAAAAAGAGACAGAGACAGAGAAAGGAAGAAAGCAAGTTGCAAAATCCGAGATTCTAACCATGGTCAGTCATGTGGGAATCCAGTGCACTTATCACCACACCATCTGCCTACCCCTTGTAGGAAAATTTTTAAAGGGCATTATATAGATAAATAGATTTAGATTCTTGATAGTGGTAGTGGTATTAT
>NW_006197332.1:0-311 GCF_000334495.1 Tupaia belangeri chinensis | reverse complement strand
TTTTTTTATCATAGAGGGGAAGGAAAATAAATGAGCAATTCAGTAATACCTTGTTGGTTGACATATTCTCAATCATGGTTTTGAGGTAACTCTGTTTTAATGTATCCTGAATTTTAAGTTTTTAGTTTTTTTTTCCCCTGACCTCAGATACTTTTAATGTTTGAGCAGGTTAGTTTCAGTTTTCTTAGGCAAAAGAACAGGAAAATAATGCCCACCCCCATCTTTGGTAGACCCAATGGGTATTTATGGAGTGGTACAAAGAGGGAGACCTGTGTCGCTCCTTCTCTTTATACGGTTCATTGTGACAAGTC
>NW_006197331.1:0-231 GCF_000334495.1 Tupaia belangeri chinensis | reverse complement strand
AGAGGATAAGTAGTTGTATTTAAAAAAAAAAGAGGTTATGTTTCATGACAAGTTTGCAGTATCAAAAGATAAATAATAAAGATTTTTTCACTGGAATTTATATTTAACATTACTTTCCAGGCAAGGACACCTCTTATCTATATGTCACATGCACCCAGGATGGCAGAATTACCATTTTTGACACTATCTTTATAAAGTTGATGTTATCTTCATTTTCAACTGTAGAATATG
>NW_006197330.1:0-204 GCF_000334495.1 Tupaia belangeri chinensis | reverse complement strand
TGTTAGAGAATCCATTCACCTTGAAAAATTGTTCTCTGGGAGGGCAGTAACACCCCCAAAATATCCATTGTAGTGTAACCTGCACTGATGCTGTACCTCCCCACCACCAGGTGCTTGGGCTGATCTTCACACCTGTACAGGTTAAAGTCATTCCTGGGCACCAGGTCATTGTTGTGGAATATAAAGCAGTCCCAATTTTCTTTC
>NW_006197329.1:0-693 GCF_000334495.1 Tupaia belangeri chinensis | reverse complement strand
AAAAAGAAAAAAAAATTAGTCAAAACGCATCTGCTTGGCATGGACAGGAGTGGTTGCCTAGCGACATCTGAGCCAGAGGGCTCTCCCGTCCACGCCCAGCCCCACATTCAGCGTGGGGATGCAGAGTCGGATTACCTCCTTTCGCTGCAATTTTAGGCCAACATAGGAAAACCGAGTTCGAAATAGCACAGTCTCTGGGCAAGTGCCCTGCTGTCCACCACCTCTCTCCTGACAGAGGAATCCACAGCAGCTTCTGGAGAACTTCACTCTCCAGCCCCACGAGGTGAGCATCCCTACCCCGGCTGGTCACCAACAAAACTGTCGTTACCAAAGGCCCGTTCCCTATGAAATGTTCGGTGATCGCGCTAAGTAATTCCAGTGAAGCTTGTTGCTCTCCTGTGCCCCAGGACAGGACATACACGTCCATCCTTCTCGTTTTTATGACAAGACACTTCAGTATATTGAATATTACTGGGTTTAAAATATGGGAGCAGTGAGGTATTATTCAAATGAATGGACCGTGAACCCCATGTGTGAACTCTGGGAAACTGGGACGCGAAGGAATATTTGTTTGTGGAGGTATGTGGTTTATAATCTTCAATCTGTTTCAGTTTGTCCCACGCTAGAGAACATTGGAAAATATTGCCTGAATAAAGGCTTTTTTTAGCAGCCCAATGAACCCAAATTCTTTCT
>NW_006197328.1:0-413 GCF_000334495.1 Tupaia belangeri chinensis | reverse complement strand
GCTGGCGGGCATCGTGGTCACCTTCCCTCCCGGGGTCGCCGGGACCCAGTGGGGACGACGCTGGGCCGGCTCTGCCAGTGCCCGGGCCCAGCTCCACCCTCCTCCCTGAGGCGCGTCCTCCCGAGGCCTTCGGGGAGGAGGTGACGACCTGGGCGCCCAGGGAGAGGCGGGGACGGCCCCGATGGAGGCCCAGGCCCTGCGACGCCTCCTGCGCGGACCCCTTCCCGGGTTCCTCGCTCCCGGGGGCGGAGGCGGGACGGCCCCGCGGGGACAGGAGCTTCTCCAGACCAGGGAGGGCGCCCGGTCCCGGTCCCCGACCCGTCTCCGCACCGCGGCGCGAAGCGACCGTCCCCCGGGGAGAGCAGCGCCCACTCCCGGCCCTGCCCTGCTGTGGGAAGGGGTCCCCGGGCGGA
>NW_006197327.1:0-323 GCF_000334495.1 Tupaia belangeri chinensis | reverse complement strand
CAGGGGGAGCCTAGGCCCTGAGCAGGGCAGCCACTGATGGCCGGAGGCTGGTTTTCTTGTCGCTAATCTCCACTAGAAAAATTGTTCCTTGAAAAACCTCTTTGTCGAAGTATGAAAATAAAGGATTGCGTCATTCTAGAAAAAAGAAAGAAAGAAAGAAATCACCATCCAGGGGTGATAGCCACGCTGCAGTCCCTTCTCCTTCATTCTTCTCCTGGGATCTTGGGCACACACACACATACACCCGGCGTAAGTTTCTAGTTACCAGTTCCAGGACTCGAACCACAGTCTACCAAGTGGGAGTCCAGTGATGTAACTGCTAC
>NW_006197326.1:0-248 GCF_000334495.1 Tupaia belangeri chinensis | reverse complement strand
TGATTCCTTCGTTCTACCAAGTTCTATTCTCACATCTGTCCGTTGGAAAGTGTTGGAGAAGGTATCATGTGTTGAATGAGTGTTAGTGATAAAACCACCTTTTAATGCTCATCTCACAGAAGTTAAAAAAAATAAACAACAACCAGTAATCAAAACCCACAGACAATATAGCAGACGTCCCTCTGTGCACGAAGTACTCCTTCCTTTCTGGGAGACTCAGAGTGCCTCTCAGAGATCTAGAACCTCAG
>NW_006197325.1:0-938 GCF_000334495.1 Tupaia belangeri chinensis | reverse complement strand
CGGTATGGGGTGTCGTGGAGACTTCCACTGCGTGTGGTGCTTGGTCATGAAACTACGTTCATATTTAATGTCAAGAGTCACCCTGTAAAATTGCCCTGCCTTAACTTTGTTACCTTTAGTGACAAAGTGTCCGACAAAAATGTATGTGATGCATTATGTATCTCATTAAGAGACAATGCTCTCTGTCACTAAATGATTTGCCATCTAGTTTAAAGGTCATCACAGCTTTCACTTCCTTGTTTCGGTTTTACCCTTAAAGCTCTATGATCTATAGGCATTACAGTGTTAGAAATGCTTTTCAGTAAGAGAACAAACGATGGCATGTGTGCATGTGCACATGTGCCTGCACGCCTTTACATACTTGCTGAATATTATACAAAGGAACTCCATCACGTTAGTAATCAGAAAAAAAGCTATTAAAGTAATAATGGAAGTGTGAAAGAAAAGCTCACAATACCTCCCTCGAGGCCCTCCTCTGGCTTTCTTCCATGAAAACATTTTCTCTCTGCACGTGAGTTTTTTAAAAAAAAATGTTGCATGTTTTGTGATTGATATTCCCACCAGGCCTGTCTCTCCTACATGACCTCCTCACCTCCTCACCCCTGCCTCTACTGCTGTAACCAGGGATTCCATGGAGGCAAAGGAAGGTGCTATTTGCCAGTCATCTATGGAGGCGTGGTCAGGACACAGAGCCCCACACTGGGGGGCCCCCCGGGAAGGACCTGGGCTTGTGTCCCAGAGTGTCCCTGTGCCTGCCAGGTGCATGTGTGTGTGTCCATGATCCTGGTGGGCTGAGGCTGGAGTTGTATTGTGGAGTAAGAAGACTGTGGCAGGTGCATGTCTCTCTGGCTCTCAATGTCTCTCTCTCTCTTCCCTCTCCCTTGCTCATGGAAGAAATAAACATGAAAAAAATAATACTGTTTAACATTGGTGCTATA
>NW_006197324.1:0-870 GCF_000334495.1 Tupaia belangeri chinensis | reverse complement strand
GCCTACCTGTTGCTCACAATTACCATTAACATTACCATTAACTGTTGCCACTTGCCCTTGATGGCCCAAAGTCCTCGCTGTTTCTAAGGAGTGGTGATCCTTCAACTGACCTAATAAGCAACACCCGAAGAGCAACTAAAAACAAAACGAAAGAGGGAAATTGCATGGCGTGCATTGCACACCGCAAGCTATTCAAATCACCAAAATTCAAAGAGTTTAAAGGCTTGTGGAAAAGGATCAGAAAATAAGTGACAGTCCAGATTGGTCAGGCCTGCAGCCTCAGTCTGCCTGGTGTCCGGAACTGCTGTCCGGCTAGATCCGGATTGCCCAGCGGCTTTTTTCTTGAAACCCCTCTATTTTGTTAATAGCTAGCTCTGCCTCTCTCCACAGACTCTCCTTACCTGCCAGGAGGCGCAAGGTCCATCTACAGGCCTCTGGCGAAATTGCGCACAACACGTTAGCATGGGATCCTCCCTCATACTGATCCACCTGTGAAAACAGAGATACTGCTTTTTAGACACCTCAGTAGAGTTCCCCTCTTGAGAGCACATTGGTAAAAACAAGAGAAGAGAGACTCCAGCAAACATCTATTCCCATCCATAAGGAAACACTCTTACTCCTAGTGGGAGAAATGTTCCCCCAAGAGGTTTTCAAAAGGGAATGAATCTTCCAATGGCTAGATGTAGAAAAAGAGCCTCAGGTCTGAATAAACAGAAAAATATGTCTCCAACAAAAGAAAATGCCCCTCCATGTCACATAAATATGGAGGACATTACCAAAATGACAGACACAGAATTTTGAACATGCATGGTGACCAGATTCTGTTAATTGAAAGAGATAAGAGACAATGAACTGCAGGAGATTAGGAAG
>NW_006197323.1:0-293 GCF_000334495.1 Tupaia belangeri chinensis | reverse complement strand
TCTCTCATTGCTTTTCTCTAGTGAGAACACATACCCTATGGCACTTAAAATATAAGGAAATTGATGCTCTTGAACAAAATGTTCCAGGGATGTCCGTGGTTGTCAGTATAAGATTTACACGACTGTGTTTTCATTCGCTTGGTAGTTCCTTTTTTTTAAGAGAGATTTTTGCTATAGGGTGCCTGCGCTCACTGAAGAGACAGAGACAGGGAGACAGAAAGGGATAAATCACCCTGGGGAAACAGCCACGCCGTGGTCCCTTCTCTATCCTTCTCTCAGGATCTTGGGCATGC
>NW_006197322.1:0-686 GCF_000334495.1 Tupaia belangeri chinensis | reverse complement strand
TGGCAAAACTGAAGGAAAAAAGGAAAAGAACATAGGAGGGAAAGCAGTTGGGGTCAGCGGGGGAGGAGAGATCCAGTCGGGTTTGGACTCAGATGGTTTCAGATGGCAGCAACGAGGTGTCTGGAGGAAACCCCCACCTGGCAGCTGCGTCTGGGTCTGGGTCTCTAGTGAGAGACAGACTGGAGAACACCTGGTGAGGCGATGACAGACAGGTCGCCATTAAAGACTCCACAGGGGCTGAGCTCACTCGTGAAGAGCAGACAGGAAGGAAAGGAAGGAGCTTCTGCTCTGAAAGTGAGCCACCGACATTAAGGACGTGGGTGAAAGGGGGCAGAAAAGAGAAATAGCCAGAGTAAGGGAGACGAGGCGGGGCAGGTATCTTAAGCAGCAGGAAGTGAGGTTATTTAAACCTTGCCCCCAGCCCCCCCCCAAGCCTGCAGGAGAGAGCAGGGGGTCCCAGAGTGGGCCCAGGCATCACCCCAGCTGCTTCTGACTTTTCCCAGGAGTCCAACACACATGCCACGCACTGACGCCAGCCTGGAGCTGGACTTCCTGTGCCTTGTGGCCGAGGCTGAAGATGGGAGGAAGAGGGACGCCCACAGGCTCCCAACACCGTGTGTCACCTACACACTCACGAGCACACTGCGACCTCAGACTCTGGGGCAGGAAGGTTTCTGAGCTGCTTG
>NW_006197321.1:0-219 GCF_000334495.1 Tupaia belangeri chinensis | reverse complement strand
TGTTCAAAGCACTGTGCTCCCATGTGATCACTATTCATGTCACAGGCCCAGTGACTTGAAACTCTCTCTTCGTGTTTCTGTGATTTTCTGTCTGATTTTAGCCCAACCAATGGGGAATCTTAGATTTTTCTGAGACTAGTAATGGGTCTGTAGTGAACATTTACCACAGTAACTCCAACTAGAATGGGGTCTAACTGCTAACTCAGCATGGAGGTTAAG
>NW_006197320.1:0-207 GCF_000334495.1 Tupaia belangeri chinensis | reverse complement strand
TTTCGAGTCCCAGACCCGGTGGTTTGAAAAAGCACACCAGGCCCATGTGTGCATGCCCAAAATTTCAAGAGAAGAAGGGAGGAGAAGGGATTCTGGCTTGGCCTTCTTTCTGGGGGTGATTTGTCACTTTTCCTGCCTCTGTCTCTCTCTCCAGTGAACACATACACCTTAAGGCAAAAAAAAAAAAAATCTTAAAAAAAATTAATG
>NW_006197319.1:0-550 GCF_000334495.1 Tupaia belangeri chinensis | reverse complement strand
CCAGAGAGCAGGGCTGCCTGAAACTGAGCTGTTGAGCTACAATGCAGTACCAAAAAAAGAGACTGTGTGGTATCCAAAACACTGAAGTTCTGAGAGTCCACAGTCGAGTGGGGGAGGGGATGAGCCATGGGTCCCAACCATTAACCTGCAGCTGGAGGCAGCCCACCTTCCAGCAAGGCCCTTTGCTGGAAAGGGTGTCTGGATAGGGTCAGGGAGGGGGGAAGTTCATTTCAGAATCCCAAGAAACAAACCTGAGAGTCAAAAGCAAGTGGGGGAGGGGATGAGCCATGGGTCCCAGCTGTTAACCCTGCAACCACAGGCAGTCCGCCTTCTGGTAAGGCCCTTTGCTGGAATGGGTGTCCTGGGAGGAGGTTGGAGAGGGGTGGAAATTCTTCCAAAGTCCCAAGAAACAAACCTGAGAGTTCTAAGGTGCGTAGGGTAGGGGATAAGCCACAGGTCCCAGCCATCAATCCTGCAGTGTCAGGCAGTCCACCTTCTGACAAGGCCCTTCACTTAAACGGGCATTTGGCTGGGTCCTCTCCTACAGTTG
>NW_006197318.1:0-243 GCF_000334495.1 Tupaia belangeri chinensis | reverse complement strand
CTACTTACCCCCTTTTATTCAAATTTTAAATCCATTTCGATTTATCTGTAGACCTGATTTTCATTATTTACTCTGAAGCATCTTAAAACACCCTCTAGACTAGATAACACTATTCTCTAGGTCAAAGAATGAAGCACCATAAACAGGACGGCTTCTCTAAGTCTTGGTTTACTTCCCACATAGTAGAGTTTTAACTCCATTCAGAATTTTGTGAGGTATTCAGACTTAAAACTCTAGTGATTC
>NW_006197317.1:0-291 GCF_000334495.1 Tupaia belangeri chinensis | reverse complement strand
TTGCGTGCAATAGGAGGGGATGGAGAGAGAGGAGAGAGTGAGAAACACCCTGAGCAGGGTTCTTCAATCATGGTCTACCTGCAGTCAGCTGGCCCATGCCATGCTTCTCTGCATGGGTGCCCAGCATGCTTAGGGAGGGCCCTGATGTGAACCCTGGTCTTTTCTTATGTGAATGTATTATTTTCCCACTGAGCCACCACCTGGCCCTTAAATCCACATTTAAATGTTCATTTTTTCTTTCCCCCTAAGAAAAAAAAGGTAGGATGTATTTCAACAATAATGAGTCATGAT
>NW_006197316.1:0-1040 GCF_000334495.1 Tupaia belangeri chinensis | reverse complement strand
AGAGTGGGGGAAGCTGAGACTGTAAATGAAGCCATATGGGGCCCTTGGGTGGTTGGAAAAGTCATGACGCATGTTTGCATAGAAGAAAGTAGAAGGATCTGTCATGACTTTTCTGATAACCCAATAGATTGTCAGTGAAGGGTTTTGATCCTAAAGACAATGGGGAGCTGAGAAACGTTTTTGACCAGAACAGTGATTAACATTCATGGCGGCTGAAAGCGCTAGAAGGGGCTGAATTGGAGGGAGGGAGACCTCAGCAAGGATATTGCAGGATCGTGAAAAAGAGAGTGCGGGTCTGAACCAGATCCCTGGCCCCTGGGATGGGTCAGAGTGGCAGGGTCTGGCAGCCCAGGTGAAGGTCTCAGACAGAACTGCCAGACATTTCATCTGAAAGCGGGCAACAGGTTTTTAGCTGCTGGATAAAGCTGCCAAGTTATGTTGTGTTTTTCAGTGTTACTCTTTTTTTTCTGTTTTATTGTCTTAAAACAAAAACACATAGGTATGGTTAAAGATTCAAAAATAGAGAAGAGTCTAGAGGTTCATCCTTCCAAACCTTTCTCTTTTTCCAGAGGTAGCCATTGTTAACAACAGCACGTGATTTCCGACAAACTGTACCAAGCAAGAGCTGCTGATCCGAGGCCTTTACGCTTCTTAGACAGCCGGGGCCTGTAGTCAGTTCTCACGATGCGAGAGCTGCTGATCAGAGGTTTTTATGCTTCTTAGACAGCTAGGGCCTGTAGTCAGTTCTCATGACTCCAAGTGGATATTGTGGGTCTTTTGAGACATGCACTAGGTCATAGAGATGGCTTCTGCTTGGTCTGTAGACTTTCCCAGGCACTGGTTTCTAGTGTGGACAGCCTCTGATGATGGGCTCTGGGTGTGTGTATTTACTTATTAGAGACTACAAGTGTGAGAGAAGTTAGAAGGAATGGCGTGGGAGTGAAGTCAGTCTTTGGTTCTTCTGGGTGACCTTGGGCAAGTCCTACCTCTTTGGCCCTGTTTCTCTAGTGGTAAAATAGAATGCTGTCGGTTTGTATCAT
>NW_006197315.1:0-462 GCF_000334495.1 Tupaia belangeri chinensis | reverse complement strand
AGATACATGGAAAGAAGAGTTCAAAAACTAACAAAGTGGCCAGCTTGATCATCGGGACAAGTCTGGATTTGAATAGTATATCCCAGAATTTAATAGGAAAAATGGAACCAGGACAGAAAATAAAGTACATGAGACTGATAGGTTCATGCACCTAACATTTGAACAGAATCCTAACCTGTTTCCTGGCTTTAAGAAAAGTTCCTTGGTTTTCAGGGAGGGAGTCCGGGCGAAGGAGATGGGTGTGAGGTGCCTTGCACCCTGTGTGGAGCGGCCGCCTGCAAGTGTGCAAAAGTCCAGGAAATGGAACCAAGGACGTGCACCCGGGAAACCAGTCTGGAATGTATCCTGTCAGGTATAATGTCAGTGAATGGAAAGAAAGTTCTTCACATGAATCGAAACCCATATTACGGAGGAGGAAGTGCATCTATAAGACCACTGGAAGATTTATACAAAAGATTTAAA
>NW_006197314.1:0-504 GCF_000334495.1 Tupaia belangeri chinensis | reverse complement strand
AAGGTCCCTGTTGTTCAACATCCAAGTAGCCATACTATATGGGAGTGATACATTGTGGTTGTAAATAGAGATGCCCATTTAGCCTTTGGAAAAATAGCACTTGAATCAAGTGCTTCCATTTCCTATTCACTGCCTGTCAACACCACATCATTTACTTATTTTTTTTATTGATTATAATTACATTTTTCATATTAATATCTGCTATATACAGAGTTGTCACTGAAAATCTAAGAATAATGAAAATATAAGAAAATAAAGTGAAATGAAAACAGAGTAATATCCATTAGAATTAACTTAAAAAAACTGACAAGGTTTTGCTTTGTAAAATTTAAAATCTTATTTCATCAAATTACAAGGTGAACTGGGAAAAATATTTCTAGTAGGCACCTAACAAGGTTATTATAAGAGTTTGTCCAAACAGATAAACTAAGACCTTGATAAATAAGTGGAAATCAAATATGATTAAAAAAATTTAAAATGGCTATGTCGCTGGACTCCCATGTA
>NW_006197313.1:0-227 GCF_000334495.1 Tupaia belangeri chinensis | reverse complement strand
CATGCCCTAGAGCAAAAACCTCCCCAAAAAAGAAAAGTAAATAGGTGAATAAGTAAATAAATCATATTTTTTAAAAAAAAGAAAAACACACTGGGTATGTGTGTGTGCTCAAAATTCTGACAGGATGAAGAAATGGAAGAGAAGGGATTGCAGCAAGCCCATGTTCCACTGGTTGATGCTGTCTCCCTTTCCGTGTCTCTGTCTCTCTCTGGACAGCAGGTGGGCTC
>NW_006197312.1:0-360 GCF_000334495.1 Tupaia belangeri chinensis | reverse complement strand
CAATAATACCAAAAATAGATAAGTGGGATTATACCAGGCTAAAAAATCTTTAAACAACAAAGGAAAGAGTAAGTAAATAAATAACCCACAGAATGGAAGAAAATGTTTGCAAAGTATCTACTTCAGATAAAGAATTGACAGCCAAAGAATACAAGGAACTAAAACAGCTCATCTCCAAAAATAACTAATAATCTGATCAAAAGTGGGCAATCTATCAGAAGAGACAATTCTCAAAGAAGACATAGAAATGGCTAAAAAGCATATGAAAAAATATTCAACATCTCTCATGAAATATGCAAATTGGGCCAGCAAGTGGCATAGTGGTTACAGACTGGATTCCCACATGGCCGACCACAGTTC
>NW_006197311.1:0-747 GCF_000334495.1 Tupaia belangeri chinensis | reverse complement strand
AAAAAAAAGAAAGATCGATCGATTAGGGAGTCTTTCCACCCAGAGGAGAGTTGGCAACAACTGGGGCAACTGGCTTTGAACCATCTTCTCAGCCTATCGCTTTCTCTCCCAATTCCTCCCCTTAGCAGTCAATAAAGTTGAGCACCATTTATTTCCTGGCTGACCATACAATTTAGACAACATATTCGCTGTCAATTCCCATGAATTTTCACTCAAGTCCTATTAATTATGTTAGGAGGCCATCTCTCGCCATATCCCATTCTCATCGCCAAAACTGTTAGGATCTGAGTTTTTTATCCTATTCACCAATATATCTGACAACTGCAAGGATTCTGATAAAAGATGCAAGACTCCTGATGCAGAGGCAAAAGAGAGCTTATTACTCTCGGCAATAGCACTTTTCAGTCTGAACATTGTTGTACTGATTCATTGAGCTCCAGGTCCCATAAGATGATGAGAAGAGGGCTAAATGATATTTCCATATGCAACAGATTCATTACGTAAGAGGAATTTTGAATTTAGGGAAACAATCTTTTATAATGGGCAGCATGAAAGATAATATGAGAAAGAGGCATTTTTTAAAAATATCTAAGACAGTAAATATTCCTGTCTTTTGCTACAGAGGATAAAACCATCTCTATCTTTGTGGTACAAAATCCCTGAGAAGATAGACCAAAACAGTGGGTACCCAGGGCCTCATTTATAAAGCATGCATAATAAACACAAGGGACCAAGGAAGAGTTTTTT
>NW_006197310.1:0-909 GCF_000334495.1 Tupaia belangeri chinensis | reverse complement strand
AGTTACCAGGTAACTTAGGCTGTCTTTCAAAATAATTCATGGTTTAGGTCCCTCTTTTTGTCATCAAAATTTATGTGTTTTTATCCCCTTCACATAGGCCACTTTGCTCTATAGCAGCTAGATCATGTGACAAACATATATATGTTGTTGGCATTTTAATAAGATGCTAAATTTTCTACTTTATTATGTTTATATTTAACAATGGATAAATGGTCTAGAACGGCTGTCCATTTCCCATCTTACCTTGAAATGGAACTCTAGTGTGAAAACTTAAGAGTAAGTGGAAGAGTTTAAGTGCAAGTTGAAAATAGAAAGGATTTATGTCAGGTAGAATTTAGGTCTCCATCATGTATCTTGTAAAGAACTAAAACAGAAGAACTACACTTTTTAATGGGAATTATTACATTTTGAAATATTTTTAGAACTATTTTCCTATTTTGAAATTTTTCTTGACCCATGGGTTTACATTATAAAGAAAAGATATACAATGTTACTGAGATGGACTTTCTATCTTTTGAAGCAATAGATTTTGCTGCTTAGTGGAAGAACAGAAGCCACCTAAAACAAAGAATTATTTGACATCTTTATCAAATTCTGCTTTGTTGGTTGGTTGGTTTGGGTGCCAGTACATTGTAATAGGATTACATACAAGAAAAATTTTGTAGCATGTTTTCCTCCAACAGAAGGCTTTAGAAGAGAGACAGTAATAAAGCAAATAGGTCTCTCACCAGGATCTCCTTCCTATTCCCCCATCCCAGGCCCTTCAGGCTCAATATTACTGTGAGGTTGCTTATTTACAACCATCAAGAAGTTTAAGAACACTGAGTGTACTGAAACCTCCTCACAGCCATGGGCATACTTAAGAATTTATAGCTATTTTCATTCTAATTGTCCTGTGCTTGTATATCA
>NW_006197309.1:0-331 GCF_000334495.1 Tupaia belangeri chinensis | reverse complement strand
AGGGGACGTGTGTGCTCTGCTGCCCTTTGTCAAGCATTTAAGTGAACACTCGGACTATCTGCTGTGGCTGTTGATTCACTTTCCCGACATTATTTTCAACGTAGGACCCTCCTGAGTCCTGCTCCTGGTCTATCCCATAATCGGGGCTCACATCTCTGCCTGTCTCAGGGACGTGGCTGCACACATGGGCTCTGGCCACTGCAGGTGGCTCTACCTTGGATGTGAGCACCCGCCCATGCACTCGCTGACCGCTGTCTGTACAGCTGTCTGTGGGCTTGTCCCCCACAGTCCCTGACACACGGAGGGAGCTGCCGTAGGTGCCCTGGGGCTG
>NW_006197308.1:0-225 GCF_000334495.1 Tupaia belangeri chinensis | reverse complement strand
TCCCTTCCCCTCCAGTTTCCACTGGGGATTTGGGCTCCGCACCCCAGGTGGGTGAGTTTTCCGGCTCTTAAATCCGCCCCGTGGAGTCTAGTGCCGTCACCATCAGCCCCTATGGCCGGGGAGGGGCGAGTCCTGTGACCCAGGTGCGGTGTGCGTGCGTGTGTGTGTGCGGTATGCGCCTGTGTGTGTGTGCTCGAGTGTGAAGGCGTTGGAAGAACGGGGAGG
>NW_006197307.1:0-271 GCF_000334495.1 Tupaia belangeri chinensis | reverse complement strand
CTCAGAGGTGCAATACTAATGTGCAGTTGAGTTGCTCCTGAATCCACATGGAAGATCCTGTGTTCAGTTCCTCAGATGACCTGTAACACGGGACTCACGCCCATGATCTCTGCCAGAAAAAGACCATGTTGAGGGAATTTACCTTTCTCCTGCGCTGTCTCTGACTCTTGCACTCATGAAAAGAATAATATAAACTTAATAAAAGGCGCCCATTGTTACCATACGTAATGTTGTATTATATAAAAATAAAATAAAATGAATAGTAATTTAA
>NW_006197306.1:0-274 GCF_000334495.1 Tupaia belangeri chinensis | reverse complement strand
TGGAGAGGGCACCAGCTGCGTGAAGGGGAGCGGGGCAGCCAGCCGCATCCGAATAACCCAAAGCCACCCCAGACGAATCTCATGCTGTACGCCCATCAGGCGTTTTACCTCGCCTGTTTCACGCGCTGTTTCTGCCTTGGCATTTGTGCACTAAACAGACAGAGTCGTGGGGAGGGCTGGAGCAAAAGACCACCCCCTTTACTGGGAAAAATGGCTTTGTCGAGGTGGTGGTGAGGATGATGACTCCTCCTCTCCTCTCCTCTCCTCTCCCCTC
>NW_006197305.1:0-281 GCF_000334495.1 Tupaia belangeri chinensis | reverse complement strand
AGAGATAGTGAGTGGGAAAGTGAGAAATCATCCCATCCTGGAGGGAAGAATGGCCACCACAATCCCTTTTCCTCGTCTCCTCCTGGGATCCCTTCTCCTCCATTTTCCTCTTGGGCACACATGCACATGCACCAAGGATGAGTTTCAAGCTGGGACTCAGAATATGGTAAGCCATGTGGTAGTCCAGCAACGTAACTGCTATGCCATTTGCTGGCCCTGATGTTAATTCTTAACATATATATATTATATAATATATATATGTATATATACACACATACATA
>NW_006197304.1:0-270 GCF_000334495.1 Tupaia belangeri chinensis | reverse complement strand
AGACAGAGAGAGAGAAAGTAAGAAATCATACTCCAGGAGAGATGGCTGTGAAGCAATCCCTTCTCTATTCTCCTCTTAGAATTTTGAGCATACATGTACATGCACCCAGCATGAATTTTCAAACCGTTGAGTCTGCACTCAAACTGTAAAATAGGCCATGTGAAATCCACCCTAACCACTGTGCCACCTGCAGGCCCCCCAGCATGTTTTGCAAGCTGCAGTGTCTGGGACTTGAACCGCAGAGTTAGCTATGTAGGATTCAATGCCTTA
>NW_006197303.1:0-645 GCF_000334495.1 Tupaia belangeri chinensis | reverse complement strand
AAGGTGAAGAAAAGCATCATTTCCTTGCCAGTCCAGCAGGAAGTCATCCACCATCATGCGGGGCAGTTCTTAGGAAGTATAGAAACCAGGAAGAGAAGGACATGAAGTTTCTGTCCTCGTAATGCACTTGTTAGGTGACATGGATTCCCCACCTACCCCCCGTGTACCAGCTCCCAAAGAGCATGGTACAAGCAGAGGCACAGAATCGTAACCAATCATGGTCTAGAATAGTACAGACCAGAGGCATTAGTTACATAAGAAAATGGATTGACTTAGAAACTGCAAAGGAACAAGTCCAGAATGAAAAGGGAGGCCAGAAAGCATGAGGAACATTGTTAGAAATCAGCTGGAGATTCTAGAGGAAAACAGTGGATTGAGGACGGATGACAAAGAACAGTGCTGCTCAAGTATGTGAGAGACCGTAAGGGGGAAGGAAGACAAGTCCCAACAGCCTCATTTGAAAATTCATCATCTTGCATAAAAATGGTCATAATTTGGACAGCTTACTGTAGCATACACATTGCAGCTTTGGAGACAGCACTCAAAAAGAACCTAGGGGTTTGTGTTGTGTCCATTATAGCGTCTCCCATCAATAACCAACCACATTCTCATGTAGGTGATCAACACTAAAGGCACAGGATTTGT
>NW_006197302.1:0-609 GCF_000334495.1 Tupaia belangeri chinensis | reverse complement strand
AACCACTAAAATTGTAGGTCAAATAAACCTCCATTTCTTATTTAAAAAAAAAAAAGTATGTGCTGAAGTAAATGTAATTTGAGTTTCAAGCACTCTGAATTTTTGGTTGTTTCTTCTTGCTTTTGTATCATTAATTTTCTCCCTCAGATTTTCTGCCTTATTTTGTTATTGTATTGTTAACAGAAATATCTGAGACTGACTGATTTATGAAGAAAATACTGGTTTATTTATACCATTCACAATTCTGGAGTCTAGAAAGTTCAAGTGCAGCACAAAATCATGGAAAGTAGAACTTGTAGCAGTGCAGAGCATGATCTGCATCCACACGGCCCCTGCCTGTATCATTTCCTTCCCTTACATACACACCACAACTCAACCATTGGAAACCTACGCTGATGACTTTTTTACATCCAAAGGCTCCACCCAGGGACACCATGAGGGATTAAGTTTCCACATAACACCTTTACAACGCAGTCAAATCCCAACACATGAATTTCTGGGGAACATCCAATCACCGCCAACTGAGACCAAATTCCAAATCAAAAACCTTTGGGGAACAAATCATTATCGAAACCAAAACTTTCCTACTGATATACAAACAGACTGTGG
>NW_006197301.1:0-442 GCF_000334495.1 Tupaia belangeri chinensis | reverse complement strand
TAAGTGTAAGAAGTGATTATTTCTATTTTTCCTTTTCTGGTAAATTGAGCTATTTGTCTGTTTCTGTTGTTTTGTTCTTGCCAGTTCATGCTATTTTTGCTCATATGGATTTTATAGTATACTTAAAGGCTCGTAGTGTAAATCATCCAGCTTTTCTTCATTTGTTGTGTTTCTTTGTCTATTTAGCATTGCCTTGGCCATTCAGTGTCTTTTGTGAATTTTTAAAAATGTTACAATTGTTTCCTCTGCAACTAAAAAGCGAGACACACAAAGACAAATATTATAGGTGTTACTTATATGTGGAAGCTAGAATGTATCTAGTAATAATAGTGGGTTACAGGGCCATCAGGTTGCATGATAGTTAAAGTACTGGAATCTCACAAAGCTGAAAGGAGTTCCAGTCCCAGACATTGGCAGCTTGAAAATGATGCCACCAATATGC
>NW_006197300.1:0-250 GCF_000334495.1 Tupaia belangeri chinensis | reverse complement strand
CTGATTAACACAAGTAACTTTCTTTAAACCAGCACTACTCTGCAGATTTGAACACAGGCAGCCAGTGGATCCACACATTAATGGCATTCATAGCTTTGTAAATGAACTGCCCATGGAAGCGCTTTTCTGCATGTGTCTAAAAGTCACCATGTTTGCTCAGATTCAGGCCACTCCCTACACCATACCACATTTCTAATTCTCTGAGATGGGTTGTGACATTTTCTTTGGGACACTGGCTTCATGAGTAGCC
>NW_006197299.1:0-238 GCF_000334495.1 Tupaia belangeri chinensis | reverse complement strand
GAGCCAAAGACAGAGAGAGAAAGAGAAAGACGGAGAGCCAGAAATCACTACCCAGGAGAGATGACTACACTGTCATCGCTTCTACTCCATGCTCCTCTCAGGATCTGAGGCATGCATACACATATTCCTAGTGTGTTTTTCAAGTCTCTGGGTCTGAGACTTGAATCACTCAGTCAGTTATGTGGGATCCATTCATCTTAATCATCTCACCACCTGGCTGGCTCAAAACACCATTTAA
>NW_006197298.1:0-678 GCF_000334495.1 Tupaia belangeri chinensis | reverse complement strand
TTGGCCACCTCTCAAAGCACTTGAGAACACACGCAAGCACCTAACACCAAACAAATTATTTTCTTCCTCTAAATTGGCCGCACGATCTGATCAACTCTGGTATTTATTATATAGAATGTTTTTATTTTACATTACTTCTAAAATTAGAATAAAGCAGCTAATTTTTTCATTCTTTGTATTTAAGTTTACAAAACTGCATCACGTGAAGTTTGTGAATGTTTGAGAAAGTATTAGGAGAAAATAGGTGAACATATATATTGACATTCTTGTTTAGATTGTGCTAGAATTTGTAGTTGATTCTAGATTCTAACTAAAGTTCTGAATCATGTTACATAGAGAAAAGAGACATGAATACATTTTTTAAGGTTTATTTACTCACTTATTACATAAGAGAGACAGGCACCCCCCCTAAAGGACCACTCCACAGTCCAGCTGGCCTAGATCAAGAACACACAAGTGTGCTCAGGGAGGTTTTGGGATGTGAACCCAGAACCTTTCCCCTGTGGGTCCAATTGTGTTAACACTGTGCCACTGCCTAGTTTGAACTAAAATTATTTAATGCTTGCTATGTACCACATGTTATAAAAGTATTAGCATGTGTTTTCCTTTGGGGGGTATTCCATTTATTATTATTTTTTAAAAAAAAACCAACCTCCTCACCTATTTATTTATTTATTT
>NW_006197297.1:0-930 GCF_000334495.1 Tupaia belangeri chinensis | reverse complement strand
TAAACACATACAACCAATTGAAAATATTCATTCAAGAAAGTCTATTAAGTCGCTGTAAAATTAGCAAGACTCTGTGGTGTTGGAGCCATGACTTGCTCTATTAACCACCCCAGCCCCAGCTTTGTGCTACAGAAGCCCCCCATTGGGTACATGAAGCCCTCAGAGCCCTAGTGGGTGTTGACAAGAATGGATGTCTCAGTGGAGAGTAACGAAAAGCAGGCAGGTAGTTGCAATCCCATGCAGATGTCAGAGCAGTCAGATCGGTGGAGAGAACCAGGGCAGGCCATAGGTACAGTAACCTCTGGGGGCAGGAGAGCTGGAAAAAAACAGACTGCAATCAGAGCGAAATGGGGTGGACCTGGATGTACTCCTCGAAGGCACACAGACTTACAGCACAGGCTAAGGCCTCGCTGGCACGAGGGACTTAATCACAACTTCCAGCTCAACACTGGTGAACCATACAGTATTCTGACCCAGGAACAATTCCTAGGAAGGCAAACTTAAAAATAAAATCACACTCAACCCTGGCGATAGGAGCTTCCTACGTATGCGCAAAGTGGCACTTTCACAGAAATAAACAGAGCACCTCTACACTGGCATCCTTGGATGAACGTGGCCAAAAATGTAATCTCCCTAAACTCTCATAGCAGCCTGAAAGCGGAAACTCATTCAATTATGAAAGGTACAACTCTCACTTACCAAGGGGGCTTACCACAACCTTTGACCAATAGCAGCTTATGCTGACCCAAGGGTGACTCTGAGAGAGCAAGGCAAAAAGATTATATATACACACACACACATATATACACATACACATATATACACACACACACACACACACACATATATAAAACAATAAATATAGCAATAAATATATATATATTTATATATATAGCAATAAATAGATAAACATAAAAAGACCAAGAGTTG
>NW_006197296.1:0-471 GCF_000334495.1 Tupaia belangeri chinensis | reverse complement strand
CCACATATACATATATTTTGAAAAAATTCCTGGAATTGAATAAGGTTTCTTGTCCATTCATGAGACAATCATTGCAGCCAAGGATAATGACAGGCTAATCTACTAGACTTGACTTCATTCTTGACCTGAAGACAGAATACAGACAACTTTAACCAAAGATCCTAGACCTTGGCATTCGATAGAGGGAAGGAGGTGCTATCAAAGGAAAAAACTGACCCTTTAAAGTTGAAATGCATTCATTTGGAAATAATTTCATTGCAAGTCCATGTTGTGGCACATTGATGGAATGCTATACTCTGTGAGGCTGACCCATTTGGGATGTTCCCTGGTTCATATCCAAAGACCTCTATGAGTATACCAGGCACATGTGTGACCATGAGCCAGGACTGGTTGAAGCTTTGGGTAGATCACAGCATCAAAACCATGTTAGGGTGCTTGTGCTCTGTCTCTCTTTAACTCTTTCTCATAAAG
>NW_006197295.1:0-505 GCF_000334495.1 Tupaia belangeri chinensis | reverse complement strand
AGAATACTATACACGTTATCTTCTACAGATAACAACTCATTTTTTCGTCCCATAGATACCTCACTTCTCTATTTTTCTCCTTAATATCTTTCCAAGGTAGATTTTTAAGCCAGAGCCAAAAGGTTTATCTATTTCATATGAGATAGCTTTTGAATAAAGAGAGAAATCATAAGTGATTCCATATCCTTGATTGAGAATATCTGAATGAATATTGCCATTGACTGATTTAAGGAATGCAGAAGGAAGGACAGTATGTAGAGAATGGGAATTTAAATTTGAGCATATGAAATTTCAGGAGCTTATTGGACATGGACTTGGTAAGGTGAAAAATAGATGCACAAGGTGAGAACGGTGAATAGCATCAGCATACACACACATTCACACACACTACATATCTAAGTAAATGTAAATAGATCTTTATAAAGCAAACACTCATTATACCCAGATAAAGAAATAGAACATTCCCAGAACCCCAGAATCCCACCACCCTGAATATATTTATCAC
>NW_006197294.1:0-241 GCF_000334495.1 Tupaia belangeri chinensis | reverse complement strand
TGCGTGCTCAAGATCCCGAGAGGAGCATGGATGAGAGGAGATTGCGGCGTGGCCATCCCCACCTCCCCAGAGTGATTTCTCGCTTTCTGTCTGTCTGTCTCCCCAGCTAGCGCATGTGCCTTATAGCAAAAATCTCTTAAAAAAAAAAAAAAGGTATTCTAAGAGCAGAGTTGGGGACAAGGTGGGGGAGAGCTCTGGCTCTCAATAATTAGTATGTAGGGACCAGCAGTTAGCGTAATGG
>NW_006197293.1:0-224 GCF_000334495.1 Tupaia belangeri chinensis | reverse complement strand
CTCCTATTCACAGAAATTTTTATTTTTATTAAGGAAATAATTTGTATTAGATATGTAAATAATCTTATATTGACACATGCATGCATGCATGGGCAAGTGTGCACATGCGCGCACACGCGCACACACACACACGCACACACACACACAGCAGTTACACCTGTACGATGAAGAGAAGACGTGAACCAGTATTCTAAGCTGATCTTGCCCTCGGCTTTCCCCATCTC
>NW_006197292.1:0-229 GCF_000334495.1 Tupaia belangeri chinensis | reverse complement strand
CTGCTGGCCCCTGAATATAGTTTTTCAAAATAGACAATAACAAGCATTGGCAAAGATATGGAGAAATTGGAACCATCATAAATTATTAGTAGGAGTGTAAATTGGTACAGCTGTTATGGAAAACAGTTGACAATTTCTCAAAAAGTTAAACATAGAGTTGTTATATGGCCCAGGAATTTCACACCAAGGTATACACCCAAGATCACTAAAAATATGTTCAAACAAAAAC
>NW_006197291.1:0-952 GCF_000334495.1 Tupaia belangeri chinensis | reverse complement strand
TAAACTAATCCGTGGTCTATAAAAAAAATAAATAAATAATAAATAAAAGTAGATTGCTGATCATCTTCCCCCTAATTCGCTGCATTCACCTAACAGAAGTGTGGGGAAGAAACAGGGGAAAGAAGGGTGAGGCCAGTTGGGACGCTTCCACGTCACCAAACACGGGGAAACCACGCTCTGAAGCTACCTGGCTCCCGTGTAAGCCAGACGCCATGCACCTCGCACGCCTGCGTTCCGCGCACACCCTGGCCCTCCGCTCTGAGACAGGCACGTCGTAAGCCCTGGCAGTGGCCACTGCAAGAAGGAGCACGCCCACCACTCAACCTCTTTACCGTCACCCCCGATCTGTGGTTTCGCTTGGTGCACTTTCAGTTCCTGTGGTCAGTGCAGCCTGAAAATGTTACACAGAACATTCCAGAACCCAACAATTCCTAAGTTTCAAGTGTGCACCATGCTGAGTTGTGAACCTGTGCCATCAGGGGTGGGGCACAGCTCATCCCCCTGTCCAGTGCGCCCCGCAGTGTACGCGACCTGCCTGCTAGCCACCGGGCAGCCATCTCTGTTCCCTGAACGACACACGCCCAGTTCCTCGTAACCGCTGGGGGCCTTGGGACATTTCCCCAGGACTACCACAGACATGACCCTTAAAACGGCGAGGCGGAATTACTCCTCTTTTTAGCTGGCACTGAGAAAGTCACAAGCCACTAATGGGAAGTTTAGAGATCAGAAAGTTCACGCCAACCCCAGCATTCCCCATGTCCCTTCAATGAGGCTCACTCTGCAGGGGGACCGTGCTGCCAGCCTTCCCAGTCACCTGCACTTGCAAGCCTCCGAAAGGCTGTCTTTCATAAGTGTTCCCACCCCAGTCGCCTCACACCTGCTGGCCGGTGCTCCTCCTGTGCACACCTGGTGAGGACCCCGTTTCCCTAAGACCTGAGCTAGCGCAGGACCT
>NW_006197290.1:0-251 GCF_000334495.1 Tupaia belangeri chinensis | reverse complement strand
TGCCAGATCCAGGACCCAAACCATGGTTGACCACGTAGCATCAGTTCAGCATCTTTTTTTTATATCTAGAGAGATTTTTGCTGTAGGGTGCCTACATTCGTGGGAGAGACAGAGAGAAAGCAAGCTAGAAATCACCCCCGCCCCCAGGGAGTGATGGCCACGCTCCAATCCCTTCTCCTCTAGTCTCCACCTGGGATTTTGGGCGGACACACAAACGCGCGCGCACACACGCGCGCGCGCACACACACACA
>NW_006197289.1:0-264 GCF_000334495.1 Tupaia belangeri chinensis | reverse complement strand
GCCTTGGCCTTTCCTGGCCCTTGCAGTGCAGCGACCTGAGGCGCCCCAGGCCTTCCTCTGGCATCAGGGGTTTCCCTGCCCCAAGGTCCTGATCTGCTTGTCCAGGGCTCTGTGCGGTCAGTGGAGGTTGGTGTGTGTGTGTGTGGGGGATGCATTTGTGCTCCCTGAGCTGCTTCTGGGTGCTGCGCGTGCTACATTCTGCCCCTCCAGGCCAAAGGTGTGCAGAGTGGTAAACCAGGCTTCAAGGCCGGGACCCTGTGGCTT
>NW_006197288.1:0-692 GCF_000334495.1 Tupaia belangeri chinensis | reverse complement strand
GGCGAGCACACACTCTCTATAGCAAAAACCTGTCTCTAAAAAGAAGCAACAGCAGCTAATGTGGTATGATTTTCATTCTTGACTTCTGTCATCATTTTTGACACTTCGAGAGATAACTGGTGAAGGAAACACGCTGGGTCATGATAATTCTCTTGTCCCTAATAACTGGGATCACACCAATGATGAGAACTGGTGGGTCCTGAAATGAGCCTCACCAAAGCATGAAGGTTATCAGGGGTATAATTCTTCTGGAAACCTTAGGTGATACATCTTTTATATGAATTAGAAGTGCCTTTACTGTTGGAGCTTTGGTGGGGGCTGTGCACGGAGTGATGTGACTTCGAGTATTTGAGTCCTTATTTTAACATTTATCAACTCTGTGTTAACGCGAAACCAGTTAACCTCTGCACTAGAATAATTAGACTGCAAGGTCAGAATAATATCTTAGACTTCTCAAAGTTGTCATGAATATTAAATGAGGATTTACACCAAAATACTTGGATAACTATAAAGAGCATATAAAGCTAAGATGCCGCTCTTACTTTGTACTAACTCTTTTTATTAGTTTGCATATGCAAAGAACCCAATGTACTGCCTTCATTTCACATTTCAACCCAAAGATGTATCGTATTTTTGATTCCAGAGATTGCTGTACATATACTTTGTTTTAAGTTTATTTATTTCTTCCATGA
>NW_006197287.1:0-208 GCF_000334495.1 Tupaia belangeri chinensis | reverse complement strand
AGTGGACCGCGCCCCCGAACCAGAAAACTCCGTGTCTGGTGGACAACTGGACCCCGGAGGGCCCGCAAGAGCGACATCCCACAGCGGGGACCAACTGCGCGCCCCCGAGGACGACTGCACCCGGGCCCTGCGGAAAGTACCACGACAAGAGAGTAGGAGGCTAGCAAGAGCAAAGGATCCCAAAAGCTGTGGCAGGAGGGCCCTGGGC
>NW_006197286.1:0-519 GCF_000334495.1 Tupaia belangeri chinensis | reverse complement strand
ACCTGTCGTTTACAATGTGAGGCAGACGCGCCAGGGCATAGCTCTGACCTGGTGAGGCTCTGCAGAGCTATTGAAGATGACAGGTTCCAAGTGAACCTATAGATAGGCTCTTGCTGACTCCCCGTTTTCTGTGAAAGCCTTCCCATAAGACTGTCGGTTACTCAGTCTTGGAGGAGGTGTGGGAGGGAGCAGGAACTGGCCGCTGCTCCGTTGCTCAGGACAGCAGGTCCAACAGCAGCAACAGCAGGGGCATGCGAGCGGGTGTCGTCCTCGTGGGACATGAGGGCGTGACGCAGGTGTTACCTCTGGTGTCCCTATGAGTGTGTGATCAGGGACTTGACCGGTAACTAAGCTTGTCCGAGGTCAGATTCCTGTGTGTGGCCCACGTGGGAGAGCCCTAGGACAGCCCTAGGGCATCCTTATGTTCTGGTCTGGACTCGGGATTAGCTCTGGTCAACGCAAGTTTGTTTCTGTGGACACTTTCTGTGCCCGCTCTCACCCCTGACCAGCAGTGGTTGT
>NW_006197285.1:0-450 GCF_000334495.1 Tupaia belangeri chinensis | reverse complement strand
ATCTATTTATTTGTTGTGATTTATCAAGCTGTAGGATCTGGGACTTGAACCTCGGTCAGTCGTGTGGGAATCCAGCGCCTTAACTACCACGCTACCTGTTGGCCCCTGCTCTGCCTTTGAAACACACTTATTTCGTCCATGAGAAGGGAGAAAGGGTGTGTGAGGGAGACACAGGCACCCACTAGGAGGGTTTTCACAGCACCATCCACCCTCCCAGCCTCAGACAGCCCAGCGTGCACAGGGGAAGGTCTTGGGATGCGAACCCAGGACCCTCCCATGTAGCCTTGCAATTGCAGAGTGTCATTACTGCGGCACCGCCCTGGGTGGCCAGGTTCTGTTCTCGGATGTTTGTACCTGGACGCTGTGCCTGAAAGGGGTGGGTCTTGCCCAGGCTCCAAAGTGGAAGGGGAGGCCGGGAAACAGGAATGAAGTGGGGCTCTGTTTTGCTCT
>NW_006197284.1:0-1396 GCF_000334495.1 Tupaia belangeri chinensis | reverse complement strand
TTTTTTAAGTAATTCATTTTCTTCTTCCATGAGCGAGAGAGAGAAAGGTCATCCGTAACTGTATTTTGATACTGTGATCCTTCCACAGCCTTCAGCCAGCCCCATACCATGCATATATGGGTACCTAACACACTTACAGAAGTCTCTGGATTCAAACCTGGGACCTATCCATTTGAGATTGCCTTGCAGAGTCTCATGTTTTATTGCTATGCTCCAGTCTGGACCTTCCTTATTTGAATATTAAATGTAGTATTAAATAGCTAGATAATATCTTTGAAATTCATTTTAGAAAATCATTTAATTTCAGAATCAACTAACTTAGAGTCCATTTATCTAAACTATCTAATATTACATATTTACGTTGATATTTATTTTCAGTTTTGTATGAAATACCTAAGCAGCTTTTAGGCTTAAGCCAGAAAGATGTCTCTTAGAATATTTAATATTATTTTGTTCAGGGAAATCAACCTAATGTTTTATTTTTATGTCATAAAAGTCAGGATAAACTTATCTTTGGCAACTTTACCCAAGCTATAAAAAGACCCATTCTCTCCTATAACTAGACAGACTTATCTCTAGGAGCAAAGACCTCTAATAAAACACCTGTGGATCAAAAAAATAGATCAAAAAAGCATGCTCAACTATGGTTTTCCACAATGCCATAACGAAAAGAAATATACCAAAAGATATAGCATATTGTCTTAATTTTGTCAACGAGGGACATGCATTAAGCTTAACTCTCAGAGATAATGTGGATTCGCTATCACAATAAACCAATGGGGAAGGATTGTATTTATTTGTCTTGATTTTGATAACCACTTTGTGAAGTATTAATATGCAGCTTTTATGACTTGAGCTTCGAAATGTTATGCTTATAAACTAAGTGACAGTATCAGCTGTCACATACAGTGACCATATATCAAGGAATTACACTAGCATTAGGTAGAACAGCAGGTCCATTTGTTCAAATGTTCACGGAGCATATGAGTGATTTTCTTTAACAAGGTCTCCAGGGATCCAGCTTGCATCCATCACCGCCTGCATCCTAGCAGGGAGATCACTATTTTAAACTCCTGCTAAAATGTGTGATGCTTTAGGATTGAAATAAAGTGTATGTCAGGGACCGGAGAGAAAAATACTGTCGGAGTGCATATGGGAGAAAATTTGACAGAAATCAGTAACTGCTGATCTAATCAGACTTTCATTTTGGTTCTTGTATTTTATATATTAGAAATATATGTGATAAAAAAAATAAGAAAAAAGTAAAACTCCACAAGCTTATCCTCCCATAAAATTAGACATTTTGATTTTCCTAAAATGTTCACACATTACAGTTTTTAATGTTCAAATGTAGATACACCAAAACATGCATTATATGTGTGTGTATGTGTGTATA
>NW_006197283.1:0-338 GCF_000334495.1 Tupaia belangeri chinensis | reverse complement strand
AATTGGAACAAAAACATAGTTAAAAAAAATACAGGTATTTTTATATATACACAGCTGAGTAACTGGGTAACAAAACTTTGCGAAGAAACTGATAATTAAATTTTAAAATAACATAATGGCATGTGCTTTATTCCTCTTCTCTACCAATCATAAATCATATTTTAGATCTCTGAACCTTTGAAATATCAACTTTATAAAATAATCTATGTGATCAAGAGTGATACTGAATTTTTATAAGATAGTCTTCCAATTTTAGTTTTGCATTTTATTCCAAATAAAAAGTCTTAAAATGGAAGAATACCTATAGAAGTACTGAAAGAAAATGGGGTGACTGATTA
>NW_006197282.1:0-623 GCF_000334495.1 Tupaia belangeri chinensis | reverse complement strand
TTCTTTTCTTAAATAAATACCTTAGTGCCTCCTCAAGTAGTGTAACCAAGGGAACGGTGCTCTCATCTTCCTGAGCATAATCTGACATATCTTTGCTTTGTGGCTATGAGTAACTTGCTGGCATGAAAGCCATACAGACTCCATGAACTTCCACAATAGTCCCAAAAGGGAAAGATGACTTACATGGACCCTCTGATTAGGTACTCTGTGTGCGCCTGGCCTGGAGGAACATTTTGATTTCAGTTCCTTTCCGGGAACCAGTAGCAGCAAATCATAGTAGCTCCCTAGGGTGCAGATTCTAGGGACCTCTGAAATGCAGGTGAGGAGAATCCTTAGTGTGGGTCAGATAGATGTAGTCTTATAGACAAACACAAGCCTGGTCCACAAGCCTGTACTCTTTTCTCGACCAGATGAAGAATCTATCCTTCAGATCCTGGAGGAGCCTCTGTTTTTCCATAATATTATCAAGTCAGTGATTTGTTTTCTTAAGAATTATTTCCTTTATTTTATTTACCACTATTATTATTTTCAGTTTGACCAGAGCAAGACGGGTGGTGGGGGTGTGGGGGGGAAGCGAGAAAGCAAGCTGCCTGGCCCAGGACTCAAACCATGGGCAGCCATGT
>NW_006197281.1:0-286 GCF_000334495.1 Tupaia belangeri chinensis | reverse complement strand
TGCTGCAGCTGCCGCCAAAGTTTCCTTTTAAATCACCAAATTTGTGGGGGTTCCTGACAGCAGCTGCCAGAAACTGACAGGCTGTTTGGATGGGGTGATTGATACCCCCTCCCCATGGATACTGTGTCAAATCCTCAGGAAGGGACTGCTTTAGATGTTAGCAGTGAGTACGGTCTATACCCGACAGGCCTGGGGGGTTAAGGTCCTGAGAGACACTGGCCCAGATCCTCCAGGTAGGCTGTAAAGGCCAGGTCGGGTCCTGTACAGGGAGCAGAGGGAGCTGAGG
>NW_006197280.1:0-548 GCF_000334495.1 Tupaia belangeri chinensis | reverse complement strand
CTAACTGCAGCTAGCTGCAGACCCGCCCCTGTTGCACCTGCGCAGCCCCTTGACTCTAGGCGGGATGGAAGGTCTCTGGGCATCTTCCAACTGCCTTTAAAGACGGTCATCTCTGGGCTTCACTCCTCTGCCCTTAGGAGAAATCTTAACACCAGCTAAAGCTTCCTGCTCCTGGAACTGGAGGCCTCTCACCAGTTTCTAGTCTCACTGCGTTAAGATCCCGCTCCCTCCCTCGCACTGAGCTATCACAAGGGTGCGGTTTTTGGGTAATGCGGGTCCATATCCTCCCAGCGGAGTAATGGCTGATAAGGGCATCACCGCCCCAGGAGAATGGAGAAGGGATTGCGGAGTGGCCATCCCCCCTGGGGGTGATTTCTTGCTTTCTCTCTCTGTCCTTCTCTTTTGGCAAGCGCAAGTGCCCTACAGAAAAAGAAGAAGGAGGAGAAGGAGAGAAGGAGGAGAGGGGAGGAGGAGAGAGGGAGGAGGGGAGGAGGAGAGGAGGAGGTGGGGAGAAGGAGAGGAGGCGGAGGTGGAGGAGGTGGGGAGGA
>NW_006197279.1:0-262 GCF_000334495.1 Tupaia belangeri chinensis | reverse complement strand
ATAACAAAATTCAAATCTAAATGTAAATATTATGGAACACAAAAGGAATGATTGTTGATGTAACATTTTTACTGTGTCAGAGTTGTAGTTGGCATCATTGTTAAGTAATTCTGAAATACATTAAAATCCAATCTTGGATGGCATATAATTTGAAAATGATACTGTTTTGCTATCCTCCCCCAAGATTGCTGCATACAAATATGTTAGACATAAATGTCAAGTATTTTATTTGCTATCATATTTTTAAAAATAATTTAATGGT
>NW_006197278.1:0-1570 GCF_000334495.1 Tupaia belangeri chinensis | reverse complement strand
GGGTGCAAGTGTACAAATGTGATCTTGACTGGCTGAGGCTTGGGTGGGTCACGACATAAAGATTTTTTTCTCTCTCCATTTTCATCTCTGGTGGAAGAAATAAATGAATATATATATATTTAAACAATCAGCAATATTTTTCACAGAAATAAAAAAGTAATCATAAAATAAATTCAGAATCACAAACTACTCTGAAAAATAATAATGCACAAAAAGTATAAAGTTAGAAGCATCACATCATCTGACTTCAAAATATATTACAAAACCATAAAAACAAGAACTCCACTGTGTTGGCACAGAAATAGACACAGAAATCAAGGTAATAGAGAATGTGTCAGTAACTTCAAAAACATACAGCTAACTGATTTTTGTCAAAGATAACAAGATAATTCAGTGGAAATAAAACAGTTTTGCCAATAATTGGTACTGGGGAAATTGGGTCTCCATTTGCAAGAATAAAACTAGAATCCTCATATTTCACCATATATAAAAATTACTTTAAATTGGATTAAAGAGTTACATATAAAACCCAGAAATATAAAGTTATTTGAAGAAAAGATAGGGGAAATAGTTCAAGATATTGACTTAAGCAAAGATTTCTTCAATAACATACCTAAAGCATAGGCAACAATACCAAAAATATACAAGTGGACTACATCAAACTTAAAAGTTTCTGCAAAGCAAAGGATATAATATATAAAGAGACAACCTATAGAATGAAGGAAAATATTTGAAAATTTTATATCTGACAAAGCTTTATTAACCAGAATATTTAAGAAAGTCAAACAGCTCACCCACTGAAAACAGTAATAATCCAAAATAAAAATGGACATTTGGGCCAGCCAATTGATTGGTGGTTAAGGCAACTGAGTCCCATATGGTTAACCACATGGTTTGAGTTCCAGAACCAGTGGTTTGAAAAACACTTTGGGTGTGTATGCAAGTGTGTCCTAATCCAGAGGATAATGGAGAAGAAGGAATTGCAGTGTGGTCATCACCCCTGGGGGGTGCCTTCTCATCCTCTTTCTCTCCCTTTCTTCCTTTCTCTGTGTCTTTCTCTGGTGAGTGTACACATGCTATCACGGAACAAAAAAGAAGGAAATAACAAACTTATGTCATTTACAACAGCATAAATGAACCTGGAGGGACATTATATTAAGTGAAATAAGTCAGACTGAGAAAGAGTAATATCACATGCTCTCTGTCATATATGGAGTCCAAAAATACTGTTCTCATGAAAGTAAAGAGTATAATAGTGGTTACCAGGACCTTGGAGGGGGTAGTGGGTATTGGTGTGATGTTGGTCAATGGGTAGAAAGTTTCAATTAAGTGAGAATAAGTTCAAAAGATTTATAGCACAACATAGTACTAGAGTTACTACAATGTAATATATCTAGAAATTGATAAAAGTGATATTAAGTGTAAAAAAGATATTAATTGTAAGAGAAATAGGAAGTGTAAGAGAGATATTAAGTATTCTCACCACTGAAAACTGTGGAAAATAAAGAGTATGTTAATTAGCTCAACCTAGCAATACACAGGATATACACACACACACACACACACACAC
>NW_006197277.1:0-301 GCF_000334495.1 Tupaia belangeri chinensis | reverse complement strand
GAAGAGAAGATGTGTACACACAACACACGCACGCACACATGTCTGTATCTACGTACAGGGCACACGCACATACACACATGTCTGTATCTACGTACAGAACACACGCACACACACATGCCTGTATCTACTTACAGGGGACACGCACACACACACATGTCTGTATCTACGTACAGGGTACACGCACACGCACACACACACATGCCTGTATCTACTTACAGGGGACACGCACACACGCACATACCTGTATCTATGTACAGGGGACACGCACATGTACACATGTCTGTATCTACGTACAGGGCAC
>NW_006197276.1:0-230 GCF_000334495.1 Tupaia belangeri chinensis | reverse complement strand
TTCTGTCTGTCTCTCCAGTGAGTGCATGTGCTGTAGAGCAAAAATCTCTCTATAAAAATTTTAAAACAAAAAGACCAATGGAACAGAACAGAGAACCCAGAACTAAACCCATATATACACAATCAACTAATGTTTGACAAAGGCCCCAGGAACACACAATGGGGAAAGGATAATTTCTTCGAATGGTGTTGGAAAAAGCAGATATCCATATGCAAAAGAATGAAATTGAA
>NW_006197275.1:0-771 GCF_000334495.1 Tupaia belangeri chinensis | reverse complement strand
TTTTTTGTTGTTGTTTTTTTTTTTTTTTGTAAATAGTATTTGGAAGAATAGAATCGGAAAGTTTATTAAAATGTTCGCTAAATTCAGTTGACTTTTTCCCATCATTGTCATGAAGACTGAAGCACAAGCAAACTTACATAGCCATTGTTTTTTCTTTGTGTTGAAGGGTGATAATTCCTTGCTGGCCACAGACATTTTGTGCCGTTTTGAAAAATAGATTTTAGCACCATTGAAAAAGTCCTCTAAAACATATCCACACATAATTAGACCTGTTTTCTAACAACATTCTTTTAAAAAGTTGGAAATTTAATAACTAAAAATGTACTGTTTATATGTATACTTAATGCTATAATTTTTTAATAGTAAGTATGAATTTCTTGGCTAAACAGAAAAACAAATCTAGATGCAAAATAAAAGCATGCCATCTGCAGTGCTATCTTAGGCAATCATTTGCTCTTTCCAGATACCTTTGGAACAGGATATAATGCCTGAAATTATGAGACCAGTTGAACTCCTGCATTTGGACAGATAATACTTGTATCTTCAGTTGCTGTAATATGTGTGGTGGTGTTGCTGTCTTTCTGGTCAACTTATATGATGTAAATCATGTGCCTTAGAAATGCCAAAGTGTAACTGGAACCAGGTTGGGAAAAAGAATCTTTTTCAAAATTTTCCTTTTTTTATTGATAGCATGTACACATGGCAGAAAAAGAGAAAATGAGAGAGAGAGAAATCACCCATGACAGTCTCGTTCCCTTTCCTGAGCTCTGC
>NW_006197274.1:0-570 GCF_000334495.1 Tupaia belangeri chinensis | reverse complement strand
GTGTGTGGATACATGTGTGTATGTGCATAACCACCACATCACTTGCCAGCCTCCAAAAAGCATTTTTAATTTGATAATAATGCATAAGTTCTCATAAAGAACCGAGTGACGCACAGAGAAATATATCAAGTGTGAAGCTCCCTGTCCCTTTGCCCTCCCACGTACCACTGCCGCACCGTAAATGACTGCTGTTTCCAGTCTGCCCGTGCCCCCACAGCCCTGTCTCCTGCATGGATGTACCGCATGCGTGTGTGTTTACACATCACAGTTCTTTGAGAGTAAAGGGAGAACTGCCCTGTGGTGAAGTGAGTCAGCTCTGCGTGGAAGGACCCAGTCAGTCACATGAGCACCGTGGTTTAAGCCCTGACCTCAGCTGCTGCAAAATCATGCCAGGTACATGTGCACGCATGCCCAAATCCTGATGGGATGAAGAAATGGAGGAGAAAGGATTACAGCAAAGCCATTCCCTATCAGGGACGCTCTCTCTCACTTTCTCACTCCCCCTGGCAAGTACATACACCCTGAGGCAATGAAAAAAGAAAGAAGAAAAAACATAAAGCAAAAACGATT
>NW_006197273.1:0-517 GCF_000334495.1 Tupaia belangeri chinensis | reverse complement strand
TTAGACAAGCACCTGCTTCCCTGGGACATGACGCCATGGTAAGACAGAGGGGAGGGACCGATGGCCACTAGGCAACCATGGGTCACTCTGGGTCTCTCTGTTCCTCTGTCTGGCCTCCCCTTTGCAGATAGCAACTAGATGTCGCTGGGATGGGACCTTTCCCAGCGCTCTCTCCAGTGACTGTGGTGCAGGCTACCACCTCCCAGGGGGCCTCAGGGTGTGAGCTGGAGCACGGGCTTCTCCCTCAGTGAACCACAGAGGAGAGGGGAGGTCGGTGTGACCAGGCTCTGTGGTGGCGGTCACCTGCTCCCAGCTGAATTCTGGCTCCTGAAATGCAGGCTTGCACACTGGAGCTCCCTACAGGCCTTCCTCACACTCACCCGCCCCCCTCTCCAGTCCTCTCTCCTGTGGGGTTCAGTTCGGGAGGGGTGGGGTGGGAATGGGGGAGCTCAGGGCCTGGGCCAGCAGGGCCTGGGCCGCTCACCAACCACAGAGGGTGCCTAGGCCTAGGCATCTG
>NW_006197272.1:0-1391 GCF_000334495.1 Tupaia belangeri chinensis | reverse complement strand
GGAATTAAATAAATAAATAATTCTTAGAAAAAATATGCAATTGTGTCTGTGGCCAGCATATATAAATTCAGACGTTTGTGATCACTACAAGTTTACTTATCCAGCTGTATGAAGAAAACACTTTAAGATCTATGAGGAAAAGAAGGAACTCAAAAAACAGATAATGATATCTTAGTATGTATT
Organism: Tupaia belangeri chinensis; assembly: GCF_000334495.1. Lineage (NCBI taxonomy): Eukaryota > Metazoa > Chordata > Mammalia > Scandentia > Tupaiidae > Tupaia > Tupaia belangeri. The sequence goes on along the minus strand of NW_006197272.1, from coordinate 1,208 downwards.
GAGCACATTTCTGTGTAGTTGAAACTATGTATTTTTCCTTTCTTGTACTGTATTCTTAATAGCTATTGCTGATGAAATAAATAAGACAATCGCTAACCTTTATTTTTTTAATTTGATGTGCCTTTTTTGTGTGCCAATGTGACACAGTGATCCTTTATGGTCTTGTAATGTGAGTTTATGATGAGTGCTATCTATTATCTTTTCTAATTTAGGGGATTAATATGACTATATGAAAATGTGTTTGCCTAAAGCTTTTTTATTTATTTATTTTTTAAGATTTTGCTATAGAGTATGTGTGTTCGGTAGAAAGACAGAGAGGGAGAAGTGAGAAATCACTCCTTAGCAGGATGGCCACACCACAGTCTCTTCTCCTCCATTCTCTCCTCAGGATTTTGGGCACTCTCACACAAGCACTTAGCATCATTTTCAAGCTCCTAGGTTCAGAATTCTAGGCCATGAGAGTCCAGCACCTTAACCACTATGCTACCCACTGGTCCCACTATTTTATATTCTTAATTTAGGATATTAATGTGATTGAGTGGGAAAATGTTTACCTAAGTTTTATTCTTTTTTTTTTTTTTTCTAGAAAGAGTTGGGGAAAACTAAAGAAAATTGTATTACAAACTAAGGGCCAAGAAGTCTCTGAATTCCAGAATTGAGAGGCTATTTATGAAAATTCCCTTGTGAGCAGGCTCCTGAACCTGCCACGTACAGTTTTACATAAATCAAAACCTTATCTGTCTTAAGAATTCTACTATAAAGTATCCTGCCTAAAGAACACAAGAGATTAAAATGCCCATATACCAAGTATTGGAGTATCTAAATGAAAATATTTTATATTAAATTTTAAAATGGATTAAGGGAAATGTTAAAAACTTGAATATTGAAGTAAACATTCTAATGAAATGAGAAGTTGACAAAATAAAGAAAAAAAAAAACACTAGAACACAGAAAAAAATAATAAAACCTGAGAAGAAGTATGCAAAGGGGAATAAGATAATGTAAATATCGCACAGTAAACATTGAGGTGCAAAACATGATGATATATAAGGCTTAGAAAATGGTCGTGAGCTTGGAACTTTGATGACAATTATTCAGAATTTATACCCTGGCCTTTAATAGTGATAGTGTCTAAAATAAGGCTTTAAAGTATTTATTCTGCCTGGTGAGTAAGATAAAAAAAAAATGCCAATTCAGAAATGAATTTA
>NW_006197271.1:0-327 GCF_000334495.1 Tupaia belangeri chinensis | reverse complement strand
GTGTAACTGCTGAGGCTCAGCTGGATTCTCCTTCCGTAGGTGGGCTTCTCTCTCTGCACCAATAAGCAGTCATGCCCAACTAAAAATTTGTCACACACTGCAGGAAAACAGAAATACAGGTGAACATCAGCTCTACAGAAAGGGTTCTGTTCTTTCTGGAATTTTAGATCACCAGTGCTCATTTCTCACATTGCCTTCTGATGTCTTAAAAACACAACTTTAAATTTTATTCTTTATATGTATTTTTGTACTTTCACAATGTTCTCCTGGTCTTCTAGTTTCTGTTATTGAAACTACAAATGGAGACCAGCAGTTAGCATAATGGCT
>NW_006197270.1:0-1950 GCF_000334495.1 Tupaia belangeri chinensis | reverse complement strand
CTGGGAGTTAAACCCAGCCTCCTATGCAACCTAAGCATGCAGAATAACAGCTAACATTAGCATGCACCACCATAGCTGCATCTGAAGTTTATAGCTTACAGACAAATGTGTTTCTACCAAGCTTTGTGGCTAGAAACTTATCTCTGAGGCTCAGCATCCTCAAAATGAGGGGTTCAGTGAGCATGAGTGCTCTTTGCCTACCACTCACTCCACCGTCTCTTGGTAACAAACACTCTCAGTTGACTTGTTCACATGTTCTGTGAGGATCTGTGTGCTTCAGGAAAATCAGACTCCATCACTGGATTGAGAAATGAGGCAAGTGGCTCAGGCATACACTGACCTGCACAAGCCCACCCACCAGCCATTGGTACTGGTGGATATATGGCCTCATTTTAGCCTGTGAGATTAAGGAGGCATTTGCAGGGACATCGATGAACAAAGCTTTCTCCTCTGGGGAGCATTTCTTCCACTGGGTGATGACATCTAGAACGATAACAGTCAACATCCTCCCAGGTTCCCCTATTGCTTGAGGTTGAGGCTGACATCTTGAGAAAGGCAGAGCCAGGGGATCTAATCAGAGCCCATATCAAACTATACCTACAGTCTAATCTATCTCTGGACATTTCGGTTACATGAGCCAGTAAATCCTTTCTATAACTTACACCATTTTGAATTTAGCTTTCTGTAACTTACAAATGAAATCATCTTCACAGGTAGAAGTGGTTAACAGAAAACAACTAAACATATCATAAAAGAGTAGCAAATATGAAGACTGAGAGAAGGGACTTTGGAACCGCACTGCCTAGGCTGATTACCAGCTCTGCACCCACTAGCTTGTGTGATCTTAGAAAGTCATCTAGACTTGCTGTGCTTCGGTTTCATCATCTGTAAAATGAGGAGAATACTTAGCTCACAATTTTATGAGTTAGTAACAATAAAGCAATTAAAATGAGATAATATGCATAAAGTGGTTAGAAAAGTACCTCATATATCATCGGTACTCCTTTTCATTCTATTACTGAAGAATCTACTCTTCGATCATTCACAATTATGTAAATATTACAGTATTTTCACTTGCAAATTTTAGTGAAAAATTCATAGCCAGATTAACTCTCAGATCCAGCATGGACTGCCAGAAGGTTCAGGACTGAAGCTAGAACTTCTAACTCTTTTAGTCATTTGGTGAATATTAAGTCTGTTATATGAAGACATTAGACATATGGATACATTCATTCATAACATATAGCATTCTAGGCTCTTAAGTTATAGTAGCAAATAAAATATATCTATTTGTGACCTACACAGTTCCCATTAGAGTGGCTATCTAAGTTCCATAATTAAGTCATGCCAGGCCAGCCCATAGCCCACTCGGTAAGGGGGCTGGATCCCACATGAAAGACCATATTGGAGCCCTCAATAGGTGGCTTGAGTGTGTGCCCCAATTCCTAAAAGGAGGAAGAATTGGAAGAGAAGGAATTATGACCATTCCCAGTGGTAAATGTTTTCTTGCTTTCCCTCTCTCTCACTCTGTCTCATGCCCTTTGGGTGCACATGCTCTTTAGCAAGTTTAAAAATTAAATACATAAAATTAAATTAAGAAGTCATGTCAGTACTCACTGGCAGTATGGTTGGAGGCCCACTCAAAAAAACGAGCTTAATTTTCAGGACTGTGTGATAAATACTATTATCCAGTGAAACATGGTAGACAGGGGCTAGAAGGCAAGGGAGGATTAGAGAGATAGGTGTGCTGAGAAGGATGAAAATGGAATTTCGTGGACATATTGGTATTAGGCAAAGGGGAAAAGGGACTGGAACACCTGTGGCAATACAGTATTGAGTACAACATTCAAACCAATGCAAGAAAACACAAGGTGCCCCCCCGTATGCTCCTGCCTATGAGCAAAGGCAGAGAGCCTGGCAGAGCTCAGACCCAGGAGGGCCATGTAAGCA
>NW_006197269.1:0-248 GCF_000334495.1 Tupaia belangeri chinensis | reverse complement strand
GGGAAAGTGAGAAATTACTTCCTGGGAGGATGGCCACATCACAAAATCTTTTCCTCTATTCTCCTCTCAGGATTCTAGATACACACGCACAGGACCTGGCATAAGTTTCAAGTCGTCAGGTCTAGAAATCAAATCATGCAGTTGGCCATGTGGGATCCAGTGACTTTGATCCCCACATCACCTGTTGACCCCCAAAACTCAGTTTTTATTTTTGCATATTACCTTCTAGATTTTGTACACACATGCGC
>NW_006197268.1:0-452 GCF_000334495.1 Tupaia belangeri chinensis | reverse complement strand
AAGGCCGCAGCCTTTCGGCCCTGCATGGGTGCCACGGGCAGCGGGCACTGCCCTCGGGACTCCAGGCTTGGAGTTGAGGCTGGTTCTCAGCTTACGCGGGGACGCCTCTGCCCTGTGGAGTCCCTGAGGCCTGTGCGGTGGGCGGGCGGCTCCCCGGGCCTGCTGAGCAGTGTCCTGTCCGCCCAGAGGCCGCCTGCCACTGCCTTAGCCGCCACCGCCGCCCAAGCTCCAGCTGCTGCTGCAACCCAGTGCAGGATCCCCACCGCCCAACAGCCAGAAAGGGAGAGGAGCCTGCCGGCCAGAGGCCCCTGCAAGAGACGCTTTTCTGTCTTAAGAGAAAAACTATAAATACAGATGTACTTAATAGACAGTAAACATAGATTGCGGTGTCTGAAAGTCAGCAAAATCCTCAATACCTGTGACTTGGAAGTGATGCAGAAGGCAGACACATA
>NW_006197267.1:0-248 GCF_000334495.1 Tupaia belangeri chinensis | reverse complement strand
GGCTTTCCTCCCCCACTCTGACAGGCCAAGGAGCTCCCTGCAGAGCAGACTCTTCCTCTACTGTGTGGTCCTCAGAGTTACTGTCTGTGACTGACAAGGCAGGGGTTCTCAGGTGCCAGAAGACACTTTGACACCTCACTACAAGAAAGGTTCTGAGATCTGAACAAGAAGGATCCATGATCTGCATGAGTTGCCCAGATCATGCTCATAAGCTGTTTGGGTTGTGTGTGTCATTGTTTCCTGGGGCC
>NW_006197266.1:0-299 GCF_000334495.1 Tupaia belangeri chinensis | reverse complement strand
TATTCTCTTTTCAAGAATGCTATTTTTTTTTTGAAACTTTTTCGTCTCCTCACAGCTGAGGAGCTTCCCAAGAGGCTCTCCCATCAGTCTGGCAGCTGAATGAAAAGAACAACCATTGTGGACTCCCCGCATGCAGAAATGTGGGCTCAGCAGACCCTGGGCCAACTAAGCAATCCAGAAGGTCTGTGAGGCCTGGGACCCCCTGTGAGGCCCAGGATTCCCTCAGAGCACATCCAAGGGCTTATATAAATAGTTGATGTCTAACATCTTTTCAGTAGATGGCCCTTTTCTCCCCATGA
>NW_006197265.1:0-305 GCF_000334495.1 Tupaia belangeri chinensis | reverse complement strand
CCCCGCTTCTTATTTCTTGGGCCTCGCCGCCGCCGCCTCAGCGCCGGGTCCACCGACGTGGGCCGCAGGCCAAGGAAACCAGAATTGGCATCGCTTTTGGAGGAGCGCCTGCCACCACCACTGCTGTCTCCCGCCGCCACCTTGTTTAAAGCTTCTCTTAAGAATTATTTTATTGGGGCTGGCAGGTGGCGTGGTGGTTTAGAGGTGCTGGATTCCCACATGATCGACCATGGTAAGTCCCAGACCTGGTGCTTACTCTTTCTCCCTTTCCTTTTTGCTCTCTCTCTGGTCAAATTAAAAATAAT
>NW_006197264.1:0-830 GCF_000334495.1 Tupaia belangeri chinensis | reverse complement strand
GCCCTACAGCAAAAACCTCTCTCAGAAAAAAGAGGGACTTATCTGAGAGTTTACTTACAAACACTTGCCATATGGATTCTCTTTGGGTTGAGAACTCAGAGCCCATGCCATTATGATTCCAGCTCCTATTTTACTGATTAACAAGCCCCAGGAGAGGGTACCGATGAGAGTGGGAGATGGCAGAGGGTAAGAGATAGGGAATCAAGGATGGGGGAAAAAAGCAAAACATACAGGAAACAAGAAATGGAAAATTATTTGTTGACAATAACATGTATGTTGACGTGCTTGATTGAGACAAAATGCAGTATACTGTGGATGGAAAACCTCATGTTGTATGCTGTAATGACGTACAGAGAATGAACGTAAATAAATAAATTTAAATTAAAAAAAAGTGAATACTACCACAGGACCATTAATCACAGCTCCTTCTAAGCCAAATCAGCTCCAGGTAGAGCGGACAACTAGTTCAGTTTGCCTGGGCTTCCCCAGTTTTAGCACCAAAAGAACTACCTCCCAGGGAGTCCTCAAGTCCCAAGGAAACCAGGATAGTTGGTCATCTAACTGCAGAAAGACTTCCTGATATCCAGACAGGGACAACACTTGCAGCTGCTCTGGAGACACAAGCCCACAGCCAGTGGAGGCACTGCCCCCGTGACCCAATCTCCCCCTACACACAGGGCCTCTGTAGCCTCTTCATGGCCTGCTTCACCTTGTCCCCATCTTCCAACACCTTCCAGAATGCTGGGCACCCAGCCTATGATCCACATCGAATTGCTGACTGTCTTAGAAAGTTGATCCCTGTGGGACACAGATAAGGTCTATGATCTGTT
>NW_006197263.1:0-370 GCF_000334495.1 Tupaia belangeri chinensis | reverse complement strand
CTTGAGAAACACACTAGGTGCATATACATGTGAGCCCAGGGTCCTGACAAGATAGAGAAATGGAAGAAGAGGAGTTGTGATGTGATTTTCTCTCTCTCTCTCTCTCTCTCTCTCTCTTGCAAGCACGCATTTAAGCACATGTACCTTCTAGTGATGTTAAAACAAATAAATAAAATCTAGGTTGGCAATTTTTTTTTCTTTTGGCACATTGATAGTATTATTCACTGCTTTTGGTTTGGTGCTAGATCACAAATGGCTGAGTGTCTGGTCCAAATCCTGGACCCAGCAGCTTGAAAATCACACAGAATACATGTGTGAGTGTGCCCCAAATATAAACAAATGGAGAAATGGAGCAGAACTGGAGGAGTCC
>NW_006197262.1:0-405 GCF_000334495.1 Tupaia belangeri chinensis | reverse complement strand
AAGAAAAGAAAAGAAAAGAAAAAGAAACAGGAGCAGTTCTTTGACTGCTGGAAAGATCTGACCTGCATATTTTATCTGAGTTCAGCCAGAGATCTGAGAAAAGTCTATTGCAAAAGGAAAATATAAAGTTAATGGACTATGATTAGATCATTGAAATAATTGTTATTGTAAGACCCAATCTATGATATCAAATAGTTCATACTGATCTCCATTTAGAAACAAGATGAAAAACTGAACTAATTTTAACAAATGTATGTGTGCTGGCTGCCTAAAATCCAGAGAGGAAAAGGGAAGATGAGGGATTGCGGTGTGGCAATTTTTTCACTTTCTGTCTCTCTGTCTCTCCAGAGAGCACATGAGTCCTGTAGCAAAAATATCTCAGAAACATTTTTACATCACTGAATA
>NW_006197261.1:0-685 GCF_000334495.1 Tupaia belangeri chinensis | reverse complement strand
ACCTGGTAGCCCCCTCCCTGCCCCAGCTTCTTTCCCCTATAAAAGTATCTGTAATTTGCTGACCAGTTAAAGAGTTTTTATATGTTTTCCTGGTGTAGCCACACAGTAATAATTATTTTTCTTTCTCATCCAGAAACATGCCCCTCTGTGTTTTGTTGAGCAGCAAAGGGAGGATTGGACTTGCTTTGGGTCTCTGGACTGGACATGGGGTAACTTGTCCTGCAGTATGCAGCTGATAACACTCAAAATGCACAAAATGAGGAATTATCACAGTACCAAACTCTTCACAAAAGAAAACAAAAAATTATACACACGCACTTATTCACTGTCTCTTGTGAGACTCATCTTTGTAACTTGAAATTAGGAACTCTGAATTTGGCATCAGGACAGGCAGGGTTGTGATGAGGCCATAGGCAGCCCCCCGCTCTCCCCTACCCTTCCCTCACTGCCCAGCACAGCACACTGGGAATCTGGTTATTGACTGCTCTGGGTGAGAGTCAGCATCAGCAGACGCTCCCCCTCTCTGTGTGGTCTGAGTAAAAGGCCTGCTGGCTCCCCCACTGGGTCTCCAGGTGCACAGGGGAGGCTCTGCATCAGCACGTATGGCTCTCTACCTGGCGGCCAAGACCATCAGCACTTTGCTGTATCATGCAGGGCAAGACAGCCCTAGATGCTGCAGCTGGAC
>NW_006197260.1:0-1423 GCF_000334495.1 Tupaia belangeri chinensis | reverse complement strand
CCAGGTGGAAAGAGCTGTGGATGATCATTGTGGATGATGGAGGAAGGCCCTTAGGAAAAGGCATTGCTGAGTTCTCAGGGAAGACAGCTGCTGGGAAAGCTCTGGACAGATGTAATGAAGGCTCCTTCCTGTTAACTTAATTTCCTTGACCCATGATTGTGGAGCCCATGGAGCAGTTAGATGGTGAAGAGAGACTTCCAGAGAAGTTGTTTAAAAAGAACCAGCAATTTCCCAAGGAGCGAGAGAAGCCACCCAGATCTGCAATTCCCAGATCCTTTGAGTATGCATATGCTGTTCGCTGGAAGGCACTCACTGAGATGGAGAAGTGGCAGCAGGACCAGAGGGACCCAACATCAAGGAGGCTCCTGAGAAGCTAGAGACTGAGTGGAGGCTGCCCCCCTTGAGCACCAGGTCATGCTTATGAGATAGGACTTGATGAGCCAAGAAGAAGTGCAGAGGATGGAAGAGCTACACAACCAAGAGGTGCAAAAACGAAAACAGCTGGCACTCAGGCAGGAGAAGGAGCACAGGCCCCATGAGGAAGAGATAGGGCAGCAACAGGAAGCAATGATGCAGTGACAGCAGGAAGAATTCAAAGGAACCTTCCCTGAAGCGAGAGAGGAGACACGGATAGGTCAGATGGCTATGGGAGGTGCCATGGGCATAAACAACAGAGGTGCCATGCCCGCTGTTCTTGTGCCAGCTGGTACCCCAGCTCCTCCAGGATCTGCCACTATGATGCCAAACAGAACCATAGAATTAACCCCACTGACAACTGGACACTTTGGTCAAGCTGCTACAATGAAAGGAATTGGGGCTATTGGTGGAACTCCTGCATTGAACCATTCAGCTCCTGGAGCTGAATTTGCTAGAACAAACGTTGCCGATACTAATAAAATTGCAGTATCAAGCTTTCTAAAATCCTTAAAAGAGCGATTTTTTTTGGGGGGGGACTACCCTGAAAAAGTGTTAGGGATTCCTCCCAATAGTTAGGTCTTCCCTGCCTGCACTACCAGAGTCAGAGGGCAAGGGAAGTGTGGTATTTAACAAGTCCATTCTGTGTGGTACGTTGATTAATCAATGTCCGAGTGGTACATTCCTTAAGTCTCAGATGCGATTGTTGAGGGGCTGAGGAACCATGGCAAAATGGATCAGTTAATGCCCCTAATCTTGATCATTCTATGTTTTGTCCATCATGTTATATTTGCTTTCTCACCTGCACTCCCTAACCCCAGTATCACTGCCATGTATACCACAAAATACAAACAGCCCCTCTGCTCCATTCACTCTCAGGTGAGAATTTGGGCAAATGTACATGTGGTTCTGCTATTCTATATGTTGTCCCTTCATGTCCTAAGGAAGACATTTTCATTTTAATATATATATTTTTTAAAAAATTGTGTTAACTTTCTTTTCCTTGGGT
>NW_006197259.1:0-427 GCF_000334495.1 Tupaia belangeri chinensis | reverse complement strand
AGGGCTGTGAGACAGGGCTGTGAGACAGGGCACTGCTGCCGTACCTGTTCTACCATATGTAATGATCCTTCACATCATTCATGCTACTTCGAAATGGGAGAGGGGTAACATGAATGACCCACGTCACTACTGAAAATAGGGAACTATGTGCTACCATGTAGTTCAGAAAAACTCACTGCAAGGGCAGGTATCATCTATCAGCAACATGTGCAAGAAGAATGGCCTAGCCATGCCGCAGCATAACCCTGTCGGACAGCAAGCAATGGTGTTGTCAGAGAGCACATCTTCCCTGCACTGAAGTCTGTGCATTTCATACTCTGCCTCGGTGGCAGGTAGTATAAAGTTTGATAGGAACATATCATAATTTTTAATGGATTTTTGCCATAGGGTACTTGTTCTCTCCAGAGAGAGAGGCAGAGACAGTGAG
>NW_006197258.1:0-479 GCF_000334495.1 Tupaia belangeri chinensis | reverse complement strand
ATTCATGAGAACATTTGCTTGTAGGAGCTTAGCTGACTCATGCCCTGTTGGACACATTTGTAACTTCTTGTACATTTCCTTAATACTGTCTAGATGGCAGGTTCTCATCTGTACAATGGGAATAAGTAGGTCTTTGCTGGTCTCACACGGCTTTGCAAGGATGAGATGCATAAACTAGTTTAATGCTAAAGATCGAGGATTTTACAGCCAAACAGGCATGGGTTGGAGCCTTGGCTCTACTCTCCACTAGCTGTGTAGCCTTAGGCTAAACAGTCTCAATCGACTCTTCTATGAAATAAATCATGTCTACCTTGGGGTCAGGAGATGGAGTAGCACTTAAGGTGCTAGACTTCCATGTGGTTCACTATGGTTCAAGTCCCAGACCCGGTGACTTGAAACTCATTCTGGGTATGTGTGTGGATGCATGCTCCAAATCCCAAGAGGACAGTAAAGTATAAATTGCAGCGGGGGAACCAGCA
>NW_006197257.1:0-600 GCF_000334495.1 Tupaia belangeri chinensis | reverse complement strand
CTTTAACCACCATGCCACCTGCCGGCTCCTACTCTATCACTATCAAAGGGGAAAATTAGAAAAGAAGAAGATCCAGCATGGAAGGCTAAGGAAGGTCATTGGGGTTGGGGAGACCAGAGGACCTTCTTGAGATTCAGGACAACCTAAGTGCCCCCACTTCCTCCTTTAGCCCCAACTCTCATCACATCTCAGTGACCCCTCCTCTCTGGGAGGGGATCTGCCTGGGCTCTGTCCCTAGGCCTTTGTCCTGCTTTCCCAACACTGGCACTTGTACTGCTCCACTTGGCGAAATCACTCTGATCTACCTTCCATAAACAATTTCTACTCTGAAGACATTCATGGACATCTCCCCATCACATCTAATTGCTGAATTGGGTTTATTTTTTAATGTGTCTCTGATATTTATTTGAAAATTTATTTGATCTTTCATTTCTTTTTGTCCCACACAATAGGTGGGGGGGCTCTTCAAAAAGTTCGTGGACATGAGTAGTATTAAAAAACTACACATGAATTTCAATTTTTTTGCACTAAAATAAACCCATATTTTAATTCCATTTCCCCACCAACTTTTTATTGTTGTTTTGGAGAGGTTTTTGCTAT
>NW_006197256.1:0-948 GCF_000334495.1 Tupaia belangeri chinensis | reverse complement strand
TTTTTTTTTCAAAAAGTATAAGTTCTGTTTTATATTTATTTCATGTATATCTTTGTGGAATACTGAATTTTTTAAAAAACATACATTCAGTGTATAATAATCACTTTTGATATTTGTGTCTATATGTATTTGGCTAGTGTTACTACATCATAAGTTGATTGTAGAATGACTTTACTACAGTTAACACATGTAATCTGCCATAGTTAATGAATATTGCTGAATGAAGTGTCTGTCTTCCAGTGATGTAGCTAGGCAGGGGTCATACTTTGTTCTTGACATTGAAGACTTAATAGCTTTAGGTACTATGATATAATATGAAATGATAGTGAAATTCTTTATTGTTGTCTAGGCTTCTTCTAATATCACAGGAAATGAAGCTGCTTTATTAGTCTTGACTAAATCTTTTTAAATGAATGATAGTTATGGGAGGATGATAATGAAAATATTTACAATAAAATGTCATTGTTTTATGAAATGAATAATTTCTAGTACCTCCCTCTTTGACTTTGTAACAAAGCATTTTTCCTTGTTTAAATGATAGTAATAGTAGAAGTAAATTCAAGTGTATTTGTATCAGTAATTATAACACTCTAATTTAAGGTACTAGTAGGTACCATGCACTGTGTTCTGTCCCCCTCTCCCTCATTGTTCTGTCTTCCCTAGTTGTAGCCATAGCATGAGCTCATAAACACCTTATGATCACTCCCTTCACCTCATGGTACTAGCCTGTGAATGTGGCCTTTCCAGAGTTATATACACGCCTCCTACATTAACAGCACTAGATTAAGGGCACCTAACCCTAATCATACTCTGCTGATTCTGTTACTTGATAAGGTAATCTTTTATTGTAACCTTCAGACAATATATGTACAAACCAACACTTTGTCTTGGTGGCAGATCCCTGATGGTATTGACTGTTCTCCACCTGGCCATCAGTGCACCATCCTG
>NW_006197255.1:0-204 GCF_000334495.1 Tupaia belangeri chinensis | reverse complement strand
AAAACCTTCACTCATACCAGGCACTTGTGCGTGCTTGTCCAAAATCCTGAGAAAACGGATGAGAAGGGATTGTGGCATGGTCACCCCACCCTGGGGGCGGTGATCCCTTTCTATCTCTCTGGGAAGAGCATGTGCCCTAGAGTCAAAATCTCTCTGGGGGTGGGGGGAGGACAAAAAAACCTTCATGGAAAAATGACAAGGCTG
>NW_006197254.1:0-227 GCF_000334495.1 Tupaia belangeri chinensis | reverse complement strand
CCCGACCTTTCCGAATCTCCACGCATCCCCATCGTTCTTGTTCCTTGGACCCCAGATTGGTAGCCTGAGACTTTAAGGCGAACCCCCACCCCACCGCACCCGCAATCCGGATTGAGGCAGTCAGCAGTTCCGGACACCAGGCGGACTGAAGCTGCAACCCGACCCTCTGAATCTCCACACATCCCAACCGATCTTGCTCCTTGAACCCCAGGTTGGTTGTCTGGGAC
>NW_006197253.1:0-269 GCF_000334495.1 Tupaia belangeri chinensis | reverse complement strand
AGCAAAAACCTCTCAAAAAAATAAAAAGTTAAATAAAAGTATTCTTTTAAAAAAATTATTTATTAGGGCCAGCAGGTGGCGTGGTAGTTAAGGCACCGGACTTCCACATGCCAACTGCAGTTCAATTTCCAGACATGGTGACTTGCTTTCTCACTTTGTCCCCCTCTCTGTCTCTCTCTGGTGAGTGCACATGCACCAGAGAAAGACACAGAGAGAAAATGAGGGAGTCAGCAGGTGACATGGTGGTTAGGCACTGGACTCCCACATGG
>NW_006197252.1:0-461 GCF_000334495.1 Tupaia belangeri chinensis | reverse complement strand
CCCTGGGGCAGATGCTGACAGTCTTCTTCCAGAATTTCATGGAAGTGATTATTAATGCCCTTACTCTTTTGTTCACCTTCTGGAATACCAATTATACAGATGTTTGGGCACATATATATATCTAGTATTTCTCATATATTGCCCTCACTTTTCTTAATTATTTTCTCGGTCTTTTTAGTAACTTTTCCTAGGTCAGAGGTTTTGTCTTCCACATCTGAGATTCAATCTTCTGCATAATCTCGTTGGCTTTTGTTCATTTATAGAGATCTTTTGCTATACAGTATTTGCAGTTGCTAGAGAGACTAAGGAAAAGAAAGTGACAAATCATCCCCTGAGGGGATTGCAATGCTGCAATGCCTTCTCTTTCATTGTCCTCTCAGGATTTGGGGCATATATGTACACACACCCAGTATGTATTAAACAGCCAGGCCTGGGATTTGAACCATGGTTGACTATATGAG
>NW_006197251.1:0-795 GCF_000334495.1 Tupaia belangeri chinensis | reverse complement strand
AGTGATGAGAATAGACATTCCCACTTTGTTTTCAACCGTAGGGGAAAACTGTGTGTATGTGAGTGTGCACATGCACAACACATGCACGTGTGCACGTGTGCATGTGTGCATGCATGTATTTATGTGACGAGTCTGTTTCTTTTCACTTATTCTGAATCAGTGTGAATGTTCTCAACTGTTTTTCTGTATCAATGAAGATAATCATATGGATTTCCTCTTGCATTCTGTTAGTGTAGTGAATAATAAATACATTTATTTTACTCTTTCTTGCCGTTTCCTGCTTTATCTCTCACTGTGTCCCCACCTTAATACTTTCAAGTGACATATCTAAGACTAATAATCCTTCTTTTTCCAGGGTGGAAGACTGAAGCCAACTCTTGGAAACAGCATAATACCTAAACGATTGGGGATGTAGCCCTTCCTGGATCTCATTTGATTGTAGTTTTTCTTTGGAGGGATCTGGAAGCTGACTCTCCTATCCCTCCCTGCAGGATGAACCTGTCCAAAGCTCCACTTACCTTCTTACCTGGTAGATGCTCCTTTTGAATATTTTTTATTGTTGAGAAAAAGTGGTGCCTGATGTTGGGTTCACTTTGCTTTCTTTTTTCTCTGGGTTTTGGAATATGTCTTGGCTATCCTGAACTCTTGACAATCTTGAACTCTAATTTTTATCTCCCAGACCCATGACACTGCCTGAAGGTCAGTTTAGTTTCTCAGGTACTTAGCAGCTGCTTTCTACTTGGTTTACAACATCACTTACAAGTGAGTAAAGGAGTGGAATATAATATTAGGACG
>NW_006197250.1:0-249 GCF_000334495.1 Tupaia belangeri chinensis | reverse complement strand
TAGAAACTGTACTTCAACTACTCGGCCTACCATTCTGGTTTCCATTTTCAGTGCAATACTCAATAAATTACATTAGATTTCCAACACTTTATTATAAAATAGATTTTTGTGTTAGATAATTTAGCCCAACTATAGACTAAAAGTGTTCTAAGCATGTTTAAGGTAGGCTAGGCTAAACCGAGACCTTTGGTAGATAAGATGTATTAATAGTAGTAGGAACCAGCAGCTAGCGTAATGGCGATGTCGCTG
>NW_006197249.1:0-226 GCF_000334495.1 Tupaia belangeri chinensis | reverse complement strand
TGATACTACTTGGGGTCCTTTGTATTTCTTGAGACAGGATCTTTAAATGCCATTCTAGGTTTGGAAAGTTTTCTTCCAGGACTTCATGGACTATATTATCAATACCCTATGAGTCTCTTTACCTTCTGGGATACCAATTATCAAGATGTTTGGACCTTTAACGATATCTAGTATTACTCATATATTAGTCTCATATTGAGGGGCTATTTTCTCAGTCTTCATGGTA
>NW_006197248.1:0-232 GCF_000334495.1 Tupaia belangeri chinensis | reverse complement strand
TTTAAATTCAACTTTATTCATTCATTCATTTCAGCTTGATCAGAGAGGGAGAGAGTGATGCAGGGAGTGAGAAAGAAAGACTCCAGGTCCGGGACTCCAATCATGGTTGGCTATGTGGAAATCCAGTGCCCTTAATCACCACACCACCTGCCAGCCCCCGAAAATAAATAATTGAAAACACACTCATTAATATTACCACCAATCTCGGGACCATCAATTGGTGTAATGGCTG
>NW_006197247.1:0-888 GCF_000334495.1 Tupaia belangeri chinensis | reverse complement strand
ATATATATGTGTGTATATATAATATATATATGTACACACACACAGACATATATATATTCTCTCACATAACTAAAACCAGCTTTAAATGAGTGGTTTAAGCCCTCCTTGCATCTCTTAAGGAGAGAGCCTCCTTGGCTGGATCAGAGTTAACATTTAAATAATAATGATAATATTAAAGAATAAGAAACCTTAGGATAATAATAATAATAGAAGAATAAGAAACCTTAGGTTAGGGCATTGAATGGAATGATGTAATTCATCTTGGAAAATAATGGAGCATATCTCTGGCTGGGATTTAAGGTGGGAGTGAGAATCAAGCAACAATTTTGCTAACATGAGAAGGGACCTTGGAAGCAGGCCTCCTGGGACTGCCTCTTTCTCCCATGTAAACCGTAGATAGTGAAGACTTTTTCCCAAGTTACCAGTCAGTCGACAACCAGAGAATTGAATATTTGTCCTAATTAGTGTCCCGTGAAATAGGGTACTCATTTTAGATCTATACAGTTTGACGTCTTGTTCTTCCCTCAGCATCGATAATATTTTACTTTCATAAGAAGTTTGTTCACTATCTTCTTATCCTCTGAAGAAGGGGACAGCTGATAGCAGCATGAACTGACTTCCACTCTCAACCCGTTTGCCCACATCTGAGTGGGAGACAGTCATGCTCTATGGGGCTACAGATGAATTTCAGTACTAATGCTTCTTCTTTTATTTGTCTAAGAAGTCTATCTTCCCTAAATTATTTACCAAGTAAAAATATATTTATTCAATCCCTGAACAAAATGTTTCCATTTGAAAGTAACCTGTTTCTTTTTTTTTGTAGTCTTCACGTTTTTATACTGTTATTTATTCGTTATGTATTTATTTGTCTAGTTCTGTCGATAGACT
>NW_006197246.1:0-374 GCF_000334495.1 Tupaia belangeri chinensis | reverse complement strand
TTAAGCCACCGGGTACAGGACTTGAACTGCACTCGACTACATTGGAGTCTAGCGACATAGTCATTACCCTAACTGCTCGTCCCTTGAGCATTTTTTCATATATTTTTTTATGCTGTTAAAAAATAATTCTTTACATTCTCAGAACTGGAAGGTGGCATAATGGTTACATCATTGGGCTCCCATGTAGTTGACCGTGGTTCAAGTCCTAGACCTGGTAGCTTAAAGCTCATGCCAGATACATGTGCGTGCATTGCCCCAAATCCCAAAAGGCTAATGGAGGAGAAGAGATTACAGCAAGGCCATCCCCCCTGAGGGGTTATTTCTATCTTTCTGTCTCTCTGTCCCTTCCTCTCTCTTGCCAGTGAGCTCACATG
>NW_006197245.1:0-220 GCF_000334495.1 Tupaia belangeri chinensis | reverse complement strand
GCATGCGCACACACACGCCTACTTACTGCCAAAGCCCCGGATGCCCACGCTCTCTCTACACACACACGTGCATGCGCACACACACACCTACTGTCAAGAGCCCCAGATGCCCACACACTCTACACACACATGTGCATGCGCACACACACGCCTTACTGCCAGAGCCCCGGATGCCCATGCTCTCTACACGCACATGTGCATGTGCACATACACACCTACT
>NW_006197244.1:0-417 GCF_000334495.1 Tupaia belangeri chinensis | reverse complement strand
GGTAGATGCTGGAATGATATTCTGGGCAGCCTCACAGCCATCATGCCACAGCTTCTCTGAGGGGCCGTCCACAATCTTGTAGGTGGCAGTGATGGCACAGACTGTGGTTGTGAGCCCCTCCACGATGCCAAAGTTTATGTGGATGAACTTGGTGTGGAGGTCAAGAGGTTGGAGGTGCAGGAGGCATTGCTGACAATCTTCAGGGAGTTGTCATACTTCTTGTGGTTCATGCCCATCACAAACATGGGGGCAACGGCAGAAGGGGCAGAGATGATGACCCTTTCGGTCCCACCCTTCAAGTGAGCCACAACCTTCTCCATGGTGGTGAAGACAACAGCAGACTCCAGAACATACTCGGCACCAACATCACCCCATCTGATCTTGGCGGGATTTCACTCCTGGAAGATCATGATGGAC
>NW_006197243.1:0-260 GCF_000334495.1 Tupaia belangeri chinensis | reverse complement strand
ACAAACGTAGGTAGGATCTATGACTTGCTTGCAACCAATAAAATATGGTCAACGTGAGATTGTCTTTTCTGTGATCCTGTCATAGATATTGTAATGTCTAGCGTGCTAAAAGACTCTTCTCTCCTTGGCATTGATGAAGCAAGTGGCCGTGTCTGGAGAGACCCATGTGGAAAGAGCCAGATGTGGCTTCCTGCCAATAGTCACAAAGAATCTGAAGCCCTCAGTCTCGCAATCTGCAAGAAATGGCTATTGGTCTTCTT
>NW_006197242.1:0-547 GCF_000334495.1 Tupaia belangeri chinensis | reverse complement strand
GGCAGGAAGTAGCTGGCATTGCCCTCTGGCCAGGGGCAGCCCAGCGCTCACCCTGTCCCTGTTGGAGATGCCACCTTGGTTGGGCGGAGGGTCTGGGATGCTTCAGCAGCGGCTGGGCCAGCACATGCGTCCCCGTGCCTGTCTGCGTCTGTAAGAAGGTGTCCAATTGCCAACACCTGCCGGGCTCCTTCTGTGCCCCCATGTGCTAACCAGCCCCTGCATACCACCCTCACCTGGCAGACCTGTGGACAGCCCTTCTCTGGGGCCTCAGTTCGACCCCCCCATTCCTTGCCTTACTGAAATCTGAGTCATTGACAGCGAGTGGGTGAGAAAAAACAGGGAGAGGCAGAATGGAGAAATAAAAACCCTGAGGGCAGCGACAATTAATATTTAACTTGAAAATTGCCTGGGAACAGAAAGTGCAGGCTATTCATGTGCAAATCGCATGCAAATCATATGCAAACACGGTGCACACCAGCCCTGGTAATTATCTGCAAACCAGCCTGGCCAGTTCCTAGGGTAACCTGAGAACCCCCACACCCTAGTC
>NW_006197241.1:0-407 GCF_000334495.1 Tupaia belangeri chinensis | reverse complement strand
GATAGATGAGAGAAGATATTGGGGAAATTGCCTCACACAATTACGACTGCTAAGAAGTCCCACAACAGCTGTGAGCTGGAAATCCCGGGGTGCTGGTGGCATGACTCAGCCCAAGTTCAAAGGGCCCAGAGCAGGGAAGCCGACGCTGTAACTCTCAGTCCTAAGGCCAAGCCTGAAGGTTGGGAGACAGGGGACTGGAACTGGTGTGAGTTGAGTCTGAGGGCAGGAGCGCCTTGCGTTCTGACGTCCAAGGCAACCAGAGTTTACCCCGTCTCTCTGTCTCTCTCGGGAGAGCCCCTCCCTGGTTGCCCACATTGAGGGCCAATCTTCCCCATCCAGAGACTCAGACGGGCATGTTCATGTCCTCTGGAAACATGCTGTGAACACACCCAGAATAAGCTCTGTTA
>NW_006197240.1:0-243 GCF_000334495.1 Tupaia belangeri chinensis | reverse complement strand
GCTCGGCTTCAGGGACTGGTGTGGGGCTCGGCCAGGGCCACGGGGGGGTGTCCCATCGGGTCTCCCTGCTTCTTCCCCCACCCACGCCTCACTTCCTCACTCCCAAGCCACCGTCCTGTTGGCACACGCATGCACGTGTTCCCAGCTCATGCACCTCTGTGCCTGCCCAGCTCCCTGTTCACCACCCATCCCGGCACTCCCCTCCGAGATGTGACCTCAGATCAGACGTGGTGACCCGCTGAA
>NW_006197239.1:0-352 GCF_000334495.1 Tupaia belangeri chinensis | reverse complement strand
GTGCCCTCACTTACCTGCTGGGAGCAGTGTCTCCCAAGAATCTACACAGCAATTGCACACAGCTGCCTCCCAGGGTCTGGCAGCAGAGCTCACACCAGGCAGCTTCCTGCTGGTCTGACCCTGAAGTTCAAGAGCAGGAGTCCCAGAGCAGGGAGATACCAGGACTCGGAGCACAGTCCCAGCGGGAAAAGCTCCCCACTCTGAGTCTCCCAGGAACATCCTGGAATGCCCTCGACGCTCTGATTGGTGCTTCCTTGGCGGGAAAAACGCCGCTCTTTCCCCGGAGCCCCGCCCCTGTGCCAGGGCTGGCTCTCAGTCCCTGGGGTATAAAGCGCTTCCAGCTCGCTCAGAC
>NW_006197238.1:0-324 GCF_000334495.1 Tupaia belangeri chinensis | reverse complement strand
GGTGCCAGCTCACATCTGGACGACTCGGGGCGCAGGGACGCAGTGACACCTGCTGAGGCCAGGAGCTGCCCGGGTCAAGAGAGCAGGGGGCCTGGGAATCTCAGGGCTCTGCCCTGCTGTGGCTTCCTCTGCTGAGCGTCCCTCCTGGTCTTCCTTTTGTCCCCTTAGGAACAGCTCCCTCCCCTGTCCCTGGGAAAGGCCCCCTGGGTCAATCCCGCCTGCCCCTGGGCTCCTGCGTCCTTGCACGGAATCCTGTCCTGGCGCGGAGCAGGCTTGTCAGTGCCTGGTTCTCGGCTGCCCCATGTGGCCTGGCTCACTGGCCCA
>NW_006197237.1:0-498 GCF_000334495.1 Tupaia belangeri chinensis | reverse complement strand
AAAAATAAAAGCAGGGCTCACCCTGAGAGGGCACAGACTTCTGTGAATCCGAGTCTGCCCTGTGTCCTGCCCCCACAACCCCTAGGAAAGCATTGAGGCCTCAGTGAGGCCCCAGAGCGGATGGCAGTGCTCTGCAGGAATCAACACTGTCTCAGTCACCAAGGGAGGCAGCAGAAGGAGCTTTCAGACAGGAGGAGGTGACCAGGCCGGGAACATGGTGTCTCAGCAGCTGCCTGCACCAACCTGCCTGGCCCTGACCGGCCTGGTTCACAGATGGCCAAAGGTGTGTCTTCTACACCAAGGCAGTAGGACTCCAGGCACAGACAGCTCCCTCCTCAAGAACTAGCTTTAAATAGCACCCACACGGAGCTAGGAAGGGAAGGATAAGCAAAGAAGAGCCCCACTCCTTTGAGGAGTGGGATCAACGTTGGTGTTCTCACTGTGGTTCTGTGGGCCTGTTGCTGGTTTTTTTCATTGCTTTTGTTGTTTTTTTTTTTT
>NW_006197236.1:0-1581 GCF_000334495.1 Tupaia belangeri chinensis | reverse complement strand
AGTGAAAAACCTCTCAAAAAAAAAATTATTTTAGTCTACTGTTCTTTATGCTGCCAGTTGAGCTGGGCTCAGCAAGGTGGTTCTTCTCTGTGCAAAATGTGTCCAATCTCAGTTAACGTCTATGAATTCATAGCAAGGAAGAGATCATCCGAAGAAGAATCTTTTACACCCTCTCTGGAAATGTCCACAGCAAATATAACACCCCACTACTTGACGTCTAACAGCATGAATTAGTTTTGTCTCTTCTATTTTATAAACAGAGCCTGAAGTGAGCGGCTGAATCTGAGCAGGGCAATGGTAACCTTTAAAGATGAGCAGAGGTACAGTTCCATTTCCTTGGGTCAATGCTGCACAGCCTGTAGAGGTTAAAGGAAACTATGTGTCCTCCAGAGAGGTCAGAGGAGACAAGAGGAGACTTTTATAGAACCACAAGATGCAAGGTGTTCCACAGCTTCACTCAATAATAGAAAACACTTGACTTTACATTCTGCTTCTCCCTCCCCATTTGCCTTATAAAAAAATAAACTTGGGACTGGCTCAGGGCCATGGCTATTTCTGTCAGAGATTCTCAAACCATCCAATCCTTGCTTTTCTCTACTTGTGCCTCTGTGTGTTTTTTCCCTCCACCTTTGCTCCCCCTTGAGTTCATGTTTCTTCACCACACCGGTTTTGCAAGGAGGCTACAGCATGCACATTCTCTTTTTCTTTTTGGGAGAGAGATTTTTGCTATAGAGCATGTGTGCTCGCCAGAAAGACAGACGCAGAGGCAGAAAGTAAGAAATCATGCCCCTGGTGGAATAGCCACTGTGCAATCCCTTCTCCTCTATTCTCCTCTAGGAATTTTGGGCATGCACAAACATACACGTGGGGAAAGTTTCAAGCCACCGGGCCCTAAACTTGAACCATGGTCAACCCCATGGGAGTCCAGCACCTTAACCACTATACAACCTGCTGGCTCCAGCATGCATACTCTTGAGCTGGACGTTTTCATTTCATAGAAGGTGTGTGAGCATCACCTGACTATATAGTTTCAGACTGCTCCTTGTTTGGTAGTGTCTGTTGTGTGCATACACCATAATTTATAAATCTGTTACTGTTGATGGATGTTCGGTGGGTTAAGATTTAAGGGCTGCAGGGCACATATGTGGTGGTTCCATAATAAAATTTTGTTCATTTTTCTGTCTTCTGCCTCTCATGTACCAGCTTTGGTGACTAAAATGAATATTTAAATGTCTTATCTCAACTCTGGGTCCAAGATAAATACACATTAGAGATTGAAGGAGGAACACAAGTCTATATCAGGCTAGACATTAAGTAGCAACAATCATGAATAGTCTAATTTTTTGAATCCAGAAAAGGCTGTACCTGGAACAGGTGCTATAATATAGAACTTGAGGAGTCATTTGCCAAGACTCCCATATTTAATCAGTGTGGTTAAACCAGTTATCAGATACACTAATTTCATTAAAATGTTAGAGCAAAGCACATGTTTATGCATGGAAGAAAACAAGTTATTTCTTAATGTTCTTCCTTTTTTTATAGCTTAAAAAATCTCCTTAGTATCTTCCAGGTAAATTTGGC
>NW_006197235.1:0-300 GCF_000334495.1 Tupaia belangeri chinensis | reverse complement strand
AAGCAGTGTATTATCTCTGAGCCACAGAAATGGCCTCTCCATTGCATTTTTAACAAACGGTGCTTGGGGGCCAACAGATGGAATAGTAGTAACGGTGCTGGACTCCCACATGGGTGACTGTGGTTTGAGTCCCAAACCCAGCAGTGGCAAACTCATGCTGGGAGCATGTGCTGGTGACCCAATTCCTAAGAAGAGAATGGAGGAGAAGGGATTGCTGTGTGGCTATACCTCATGGGGCGGGGGGGTTACGTCTCATTCTCTCTCTCCCTGTTTCTCTGTCTCTCTGAAGAGCCCATGTGC
>NW_006197234.1:0-284 GCF_000334495.1 Tupaia belangeri chinensis | reverse complement strand
GTAGCCTTGCTAAGATGTCGGACAGAAACCCACCTGAGCTAGTCTTGAGATTACCTCCTCCTGAGGGATGCTCTTCAGGAAGTGCAATAGCAGATTCCATGTAGAAGATTCCATGGTAGACTGGTCCAGATTCTAGACCCAACTCTAAGGAACATGACGTAATAACCTGGATACTGTGGGAAACTGAGGATCTCAGTCTTGCTTTAGTCCTCTCGCTGAGAGGTCAACATACACTTGGATTAGGACATGGAAGGATGACAGTTAAAGTCACCTAGTTAATTGGG
>NW_006197233.1:0-740 GCF_000334495.1 Tupaia belangeri chinensis | reverse complement strand
GTTCAGGAAATTGGGTCCCTTCAGTTTCGTCTGTGTTCCTTTTTCGTCCAGTTTCCTCCCCAGGATTGCCCTCTTTTTATTTTGTGCTGTCATTCTTTTTACAGCTATGACCATGAGTTAGTGTTTGGCGTCTCCTTGAAGAACATGAATAAAGCCGAGAGGTTGACTTTTGGTGAGTCACTGATGACCCACGCCATGACCTTCACTGCTGTCTCAGAGAAGGTATGATCCTCAGCGTGCCAGCCACGGTATTTCCACAGATGGAGCTACAGTCGCTTGCAGTGTTTGTCCAATAGAGCTTCACTCATAGTGTCTGTGATTTCTGTTAAAAGTCAGCTTCCAAGTTAGACGCAGTACCTGCATCCCTTGGGCTTTGGCTGTATGCTCGGAGGTAAAAATAGGAACTTTCCCTGAGGAGCAGAATTTGGGTCAGCAGGGAGTAATTGCTTTTCTGTACCTTTGAAAAGTATTGGAGTGGAGAGAGGTCAGCAAGGGAATGGGAAAAAAAGTAACTTCTGTTTTGTAAGGAATTCACATGTGTCCTGAAAGTATTTGTATCTTGATGACCTATGTTTAAACTATGTTTGTCATTCAGATTATTTTGCAGTAAAATGGCAATAACAGTAATTTGTGGACTTCGTGCCCATTGCTGCATTTTTTTCAGAGCTTCGTGAAATGTGATACAAAATATTTTAAATTTCTTATGAAATTCTTTCTTTCTTTATTTATTTTTGCTATAG
>NW_006197232.1:0-293 GCF_000334495.1 Tupaia belangeri chinensis | reverse complement strand
AAAAAAAAATTATATTTAAACTGGTTGTGTTCACCTCCAATTATTTTTATTTCACAACATTCTCCTTGTTTTAGCTTTTCCATATAATGTGCACATATTCACAAACCTTTGTGAAAACAAAGCGTGCGAAGTCTGTTATTTAGATCTTGTACCATAATGGCAAAGTGCAATGAAATACGTGTGTATCATGTAATGCCCTCAGGAACAAATCATGCACAGAATTTTGTTTTCTTTTCTTTAAAGAATTTTATGGGGCCAGAGATGGCATGATGGTTAAGGACTCTGGACTCCCA
>NW_006197231.1:0-287 GCF_000334495.1 Tupaia belangeri chinensis | reverse complement strand
ATCTCTAAGAAAGAAGAAGAGGAGGAGGAGAAATAAAGACATTTCTGAACATTTCTGAAGGAAGAGGCCCTGTAGGCCAGAAGGCTATGGGATGGACAGCACCGCAGGTCCCCAGGACCGAAGAGCAGAGGGGCGACAAAGCTGGGTCGGCAGGAAAGACGGAAGACACTTCTGTCCTCTTCTCTTCCCTAATTTCTTTTAAGGACGTTGGCTGCTGAAGTTGGTAAGTGCAAGCCCGTCTTTGGCCTGTCATACGGAGGCTCAGTAGTGGGGTGAAGGCGGGAGGG
>NW_006197230.1:0-564 GCF_000334495.1 Tupaia belangeri chinensis | reverse complement strand
TGGAAAATGTGTACTATGAAAAAACTGCATGAGTTTCAATATTTTTTGCAGTACAAAAAAAAGAAAAATGAAGTTGAAATACCTCCCCAAGAGTTCCACTGTTGTTCCTGTTAATGATAAAGAAAGAATGAGGTAAAACAATGACTGAAGCCTGGTGATCACTCTAAAACAGCTTTCTACTTAGAGTGACCAATGAGAACAGCGATTTCAGATAGGCCACCTCTGCACTGTCACATTCTTGATCAGCCCTAAGCCAATTCACGGGGCCAGAATAAGGTGGGAGTGGCTTTCTAATACACATCTTCTTCTTGATTTAAAGTCCCTATTAATAGATTATTTATAAATAACCAATAGTCATGAACTTCAAATTCTTTCCTTACATTTTTAATTATTTTCTTTTTTAATTCTTGTTTTTAAGAGAGTTTTATGGGACTAGCAGTGGCATAATGGCTACGTTGCTGGACTCCCATGTAGTCGACCGCAGTTCAATTCCCTGAGGCTTAAACTTACACTGGACACATGTGCTTGCCTGATCAAGATCCTGAGAGGAGAATGAAGGAGAAG
>NW_006197229.1:0-476 GCF_000334495.1 Tupaia belangeri chinensis | reverse complement strand
AAAAAAAGAGCTAACACACACACAAAATAAAAAATAAATAAATAAAAGCTCGTATTAGATAGGTGCCGAAGGAAAGGTAGGTAAGAGAGAGAAAAGAAAAAGGACGGGAGCCTGTCCTGAGACTGTTTCTCATTGCCTTTTAGGTTCTGATGACATGTGAGACATTCTGCCCTCCACCCTACTCCAGGATACAGTTGCATACTGTGAAATTACTTAGCTGCAGCTTCAGTTACTGGATCTTCAATAACAGGGTATTCCAAAACTTGCATTGCATTTACTGACCCATTTTATTTCAATGTTATTCTCTTTGGGATGACATAAAAATGTCAGATTTTGGTAACTTTGCCTACTGTACCTTTTTGCTGTCTACGTAATAAACTATCTTAATCAATCAATAAAAGATAGTGCTCACCCATGAGATTGTTTCTGCCTTCTACATAGTCTGTTAGAATATCTAAGAGTCTGGATGTTGGAAT
>NW_006197228.1:0-281 GCF_000334495.1 Tupaia belangeri chinensis | reverse complement strand
GCCACTCCCCTCAGAACAGGAAGAATATCTATGCTAGCTATTAAGCGGGACTCAGTCCAAAAAAAGAGAGCGAGGGGGACAGGGTCTAGTTATGTCACCCAGGCTAGCTTCAAGCCAACAATCCTTGCCTCAGTCTCCAAAGTAACTGAAATTACAGGTGCACACCACTGCACCTGACCAAGGCAAACTTTGTATTGTCAAGTGGTGGGGAAACAGGGAAAAAGCCTAAAACTCTTTAAAGTCTGGATGAGTTTAGGAGAAATGACATAAACCAAAGAATT
>NW_006197227.1:0-927 GCF_000334495.1 Tupaia belangeri chinensis | reverse complement strand
CACAGAGCTTTCCATCAGCCACGTAGTGATTAATTCATTCTCCCACATACATACCTTATGCTCAGAGATACATCCGGGTGAGTCTTAAAGACCAGTAATTACTATAGGAAAGATTCAGAGAGAATGGAGCTGAGAATATGAAATAGGAAATCATTTGAGAGCCAAATCAGCTTGGCCAAGAGTTAAGAGATCATGATGTTTGTTTGCTTGTTTGATTAACTTGTAATCAATGAATTTAATCTGTTAAAAATGGAAGCATTTTTGGACTCTGACAATGAATGGATCATTGTTGCTGATTACATGCTGGAAATGAAAGTCTAATTGGGTGAAAATGAAAAAGGGAATAGTAAGCTGATTCCAGTAAAATTAGTACATTTGCATGGATATTTACACTACAATGCACACATATTTTATTTAATTTTATGTATATTTATATATATATTACAATGATCAGACCAAAGTATTGCTTACAAATACTACCTTACAGTACTAACTCATGAGACATACATTTTGAAGTTTCTTCATGTATTGAGTATGAACATAAAAATAATCCATTTTATCTGAGAGGTCACAGATAAAAGTTTTTAGGGTAAAGCTAAAGAGCTGTAGATGTCAATTATTTCATTGCAGCAAAGGCTAAATTTATTTGGAGTTTTGTTAGGCTTTTTCTTTTTTATTTCATTTTCTTTATTATCATAATCTTTTTAATATTACATCGCATCATATATGTATATGTTTACAGTGTATTGCATTTCTTTTTCAAAAACATAGAACACTTGGTGAGCAACAGTTAGCATAATGGTTATGTCACTGAACTCCCATGTAGTTGACCATGGTTCGAGTCCTGGAGCCGGTGGTTTAAACTCACACTGGTGCATGTGTGTGGGTGCCCAGAAGCCTGAGAGGAAAATGGAGGGGAAGGTATTG
>NW_006197226.1:0-218 GCF_000334495.1 Tupaia belangeri chinensis | reverse complement strand
TGAACAGGATTCAAACATCTGAATATGATTAAGATCAGAATATTTCTCTATTCCCACTGAATCTGATGCACAAAGAGTGAAAACGGAATGGAAGAGATTGCAGATCATCTTCTCCTCCTGAATGACTCTGAACACCCAGCTTGAACTTCAAGAATTAGGAAGAAATGCACCATTCATCAGATAACTTGAAATCACAGCAGGGTCACAAGATATATGGG
>NW_006197225.1:0-376 GCF_000334495.1 Tupaia belangeri chinensis | reverse complement strand
TGAGAGACAAAAAGAAAGGGAAAGTGAGAAAACAGGCCATCAGGTCCAGGACCCAAACTGTGACAGGTCTGTCATGTAGGAGTCCAGCGCTCTTAGCCACCATGCCACCTGTGGGCCCCAGAAAGCAGAGGTTTGATTTGTTTGTTTTTCCAAATGCTAAATAGAGTTAGTGCATGTATAATAATGGAGATATTTAGGAGCATAAGTAGAGCTGTATTGAGGAGAGGGAAAAAGATCTGAAATTTGAAGTGACCTTATTCCTCAAATTGTGACAAAAAGGAATATGCTTATCTAGACAGAGAAGGAATAGATATTTTTTTTGTTCAATAACAATCCTGTATCGTAAATATAAAGAGCTTTAAATAACTTATCAAAT
>NW_006197224.1:0-231 GCF_000334495.1 Tupaia belangeri chinensis | reverse complement strand
ACAACAGATGGCATAATGATTAAGTAGCTGGACTCTTATGTACTTGTGTTTTGACTTCCAGGCATGGAGGCTGGAAACTCATACCAGGCACATGTGTATGCATGCCCAAAATCCTAAGAGGAGTGTAGAGAAGGGATTGTGGTATGGCCGTCCCCCCAGGAGGTGATTTATCACTTTCTATCTCTGTCTATCTGTCTCTATGGCAAGTACACATGTCCTAGAGTAAAAATC
>NW_006197223.1:0-315 GCF_000334495.1 Tupaia belangeri chinensis | reverse complement strand
CTATAACTGCAACATGAATGTTTCCCAAACAATATTCTCTACCCTTTGCAAAACCTTCTACCCTTATTTACTTACTATATTGCATTCTTTAAAAGCAAAAATGTTTAAAAACAACAAGTGACACAATTTGAAAATATTTAACCAATATAGATGACCCAAATAGCCTATCCTTTGTCCACAAATAATCTGGTGTCCTATAGTCCAAGATCCCTGTGAGCCCCTGAACAGAGGGCAAGGAACTAGGGTACCTTGTATGAGGAAAGAGCAAGAAAGGGAAAGCTATGTCCCTGACCAAGGAAGAAACATTCAAAATCC
>NW_006197222.1:0-288 GCF_000334495.1 Tupaia belangeri chinensis | reverse complement strand
TTTGATAACCTCTTGCCATCTTTCAGTGAGCTTTGTAATTCTTCGTTCAAAGCAGGACCTGTCTTTATCAGTGAAAAACTGAACAAGGTGCTGACTTATCGTCTCATCTGAATTGGATGTATACCACACCAGGAGTTGAGAAGAGAGCCGAACAAGCAGAAGTATGATGGAGCAGGTTTGGCGAGTACGGTGGGTGTGGCAACACCTTCCATCCAAGCTCCAAGCATTTCAGGTGATCAAACTGCTAGGTGGTCTCAGCACACAACCACTTTACGATCAACAAGCTCT
>NW_006197221.1:0-419 GCF_000334495.1 Tupaia belangeri chinensis | reverse complement strand
CAAGGGAGTGGGCTCTCACCCTCCCATTTCTGCCCTGGAAAAATAGAGGCTAAGAAAGGTGAAGTCACTTCCTGATGTGTAGTGCCTGTCACCAGCCTCTGCCTGACTCCCAGGTCTGTGCTAGTAACTCCAGTGCCAGGCAAGTGCTCTGTTGTGGGCTTGGAACCCTTGCCCTCCCTTCTTACTGCCTTTCCCCTCATTGACCTGGATGCTGTGGTGACCACATGGAGGCCTGGGATGCTATGGGATGTGAATGGAGGAGAGTGTGGGACTCTGGTCCAGCTTGTCCCAAAACTCTAGCCTTGTCTGGGCCTAGACCCCTGTTTGCCAGGACATCCCAAGCCACTGCGCCAAGGAAGGCCTAGTGGGGAGGGTTCAATGGGGAGGACTGGAGTGCCGAGGAGGAAGGAATGAGCACT
>NW_006197220.1:0-261 GCF_000334495.1 Tupaia belangeri chinensis | reverse complement strand
ACTGGTAGGACCTGCAGGTGCACGAAGCCTCCGACCTGGGACACCATCCCTGAGAGGAAGTGGGCGATGCCCGGCACCCTATTGCTTTGTTTTCTACACCCAACTCGCCTTGCCCAGTGCCCTCCTCTGCAGAGGAAGAGGAGGTGAGTTCTGGCCAGGACGTGATGGGGCTCCCTGTTCCCACGCTTAAGAAAATGCCACTCACACAACGGGGATGTTTTTCTCCCTTTGACCCCATCCTGAGACGTGGTCTCCCTGAGT
>NW_006197219.1:0-226 GCF_000334495.1 Tupaia belangeri chinensis | reverse complement strand
CGCTGAGCCGGGCCACCGGGTCCCACAGGGATGGGGACGCCTGGCACCGCGAGCCCAGCCGCCCGCCAGGCCTCCTGCCCCTGTGCCGCGCCTCCGCTCCTCGGTCCCCAGCGCGAGCATGGCCAGGCTTGGGCTCCTGCAGGCACAGGGCTGAGGGCTCTAGGCCCGCCCAGGTGCCTTGCCTGCTTCCGCCGTCAGGCCTGGACATGGTGCCTAGGATTCTTTT
>NW_006197218.1:0-765 GCF_000334495.1 Tupaia belangeri chinensis | reverse complement strand
CTGTTCTGAGAGAAGGAGAGGGGATTATTAAAAAGATGATGACCTAGGAGGAGTCAAAGGGCCCTGTAAAATGCCTCACCTTAAAGAATTAGAAAAAGCAAAAATTAAAAAATAAAGACAGAGAGAGAGAGAGGACAGAGACAGAGGTAGAGAGAGACAAAGAGTGATACAGACACAGGACACTTGTAAGCGGTTTTCCTACCACACGAGTTTTGTATGCTGGAGGCCCAGTTATCAATGGGATATCTTCCTTTTTCCCAGAATGTCTAGATAACAGGAGCCATGTAGCAGTCTGTCTCTTGAAGAAGGGCTGTTCTGGGAGGAGGAGAGGGGATTATTAACAAGAAAATTACCTAGGAGGAGACGAGGGTCCTGTAAAATGCCTCACCTTTAAAAATTTGAAAAAGCAAAAATTCATAAAAAAAAATGACAGAGAGAGAGAGAGAGAGGACACAGACAGAGGTAGAGAGAGACAAAGAGTGATACAGACACAGGACACTTGTAAGCGGTTTTCCTACCACACGAGTTTTGTATGCTGGAGGCCCAGTTATCAATGGGATATCTTCCTTTTTCCCAGAATGTCTAGATAACAGGAGCCATGTAGCAGTCTGTCTCTTGAAGAAGGGCTGTTCTGGGAGGAGGAGAGGGGATTATTAACAAGAAAATTACCTAGGAGGAGACGAGGGTCCTGTAAAATGCCTCACCTTTAAAAATTTGAAAAAGCAAAAATTCATAAAAAAAAATGACAGAGAGAGAGAGAGAGAG
>NW_006197217.1:0-397 GCF_000334495.1 Tupaia belangeri chinensis | reverse complement strand
CAGGGTCTCACTGACACCATCCTCCTTCCTCGGGCTCTTGAGTCTCTGGGGTTACAGGCGAGCACCACCACACCCAGCCTTCAGGTTGGACCACAGTCACACCGGAGCCTCCCGTGTGTCCCGGCCCTCAGAGTACAGCATCCTGGCAGCATAGCCCACTGGGACTGGCCCACGGTCAGCTTCTACCTTCTGCTTCCTGAGCACAGGCATGACCGGACGTCCTCACACTCACACCCCAGGAGGCTGCGTCCAGAGAGCGGGTCAGGGCTGCCGGGTCATCAGGACTCACCTCAGAGGCTCTTCCCACAGGGTCTGCGACCTCAGGAGCGGCGGGGAGGGCACAGGGATAGGGGTGGGGCCCTGTGAGCATCTCAGCCTTAAAGTGTCAGGGGAGTGA
>NW_006197216.1:0-393 GCF_000334495.1 Tupaia belangeri chinensis | reverse complement strand
ATGACTTTTCCAACAACCCAATAAATAAATTGTCATGAAGACCAACAGAGATGGCAAATGTATACTGTCAGTAAACTTTGTGCCTCATACAAGAATTCTCCTAAAATTCTATCAAGTAATAGAAGCAAATAACCTTTCCCAACAGCACTGTGAGGTGGTGTGATGGTAGGGATTCCTTTCTGTGTGGACTGGCCCTTGAAATAAATACGTTTTTTTTGGCCAGAGGGAGTGTGCTCTTGCCAGAAAGAGACAGAGAGAAGGGAAAAGCATCTCCCAGCATGGGGAAGGGCCATGATGCAATTTCTTCTCCTCCATTTTTCCTTCCTTTTAGAATTTTGGACATAAACACACACGTGCCTAAAATGTTTTTCTTTTTTTCTTTCTTTTTTTTTT
>NW_006197215.1:0-543 GCF_000334495.1 Tupaia belangeri chinensis | reverse complement strand
AAAGCTTCTCCAAATAAATAAATAAATAAATGAAAAATAGTAGCACTAAGGAGTAAAGCAAGAACTGGCATAGGACTAGACTGTGTGGAGATGGAGGGATTGAGCTTTTAAATGAAACCCTAATTGCCGCCTTAGAGATAGTTCAGGAACCCAGATATTACTTTAGATTTGACACTCCTTGACTGATGGTGTTTGACCAGCTGTGAGTCTGCCTGTGTCAAATCATCCAGTACTGCCCATCTCTCCTCCTCCTCCTTCTTCTCCTCCTTCTTTTCAATTGCTAAAGAATATGTGTGAGTACCAGAGAGAGATGGTGATACAGAAAGTAGAGAAATTTTGGTTATAGTGCTGTAAACATTTGCCACAACTCATTGAATAGTACATTATGACAGATGTACAATGATTAAAAGTTAATTTTTTAAATGGCAAAAAAATAAAATTTTTTATAAAAGTGTTATTTTGAGGAAAAAAAAGGAGATAGTAAAATAAAAACTATAGCTGGCTGATCTTCAATTAAGGGTACCAGTCAATCCAGTGGGAAAA
>NW_006197214.1:0-205 GCF_000334495.1 Tupaia belangeri chinensis | reverse complement strand
CCAATATATTCTGTCTCTGTGAGAAGCAGATACGTTTGCCTATCTGACTGCTGAGTTCTCAAGACTTCATTCTCCCTGTTTCTAATCAGAATGATCAGTACTGAAGGAAATGAAAGGGCTCAAATTTTGAGCTTTGGGAACAGTCACAAACCAAAATTATAACAGTTAACAAATCAGGACTGGCAGGTGGTGTGGTAGTTAAAGG
>NW_006197213.1:0-310 GCF_000334495.1 Tupaia belangeri chinensis | reverse complement strand
CAAGCCCACATGGGGTCGAGCAAGGGATGTCTCTGACTTCAGGGGACCACTGCCCACCAGTAACACGAGGCAGAGAGCAAGAGAGCGAGGTCGAACTGGAGATGCTGCACCCCTGCCTTCCATGCACCAATGGGTGGGCAGGAGAGAGGAACGGCCGTCGAGCAGAGCAAGGTGAGCAGGCCCATTCCCCATGAATGTCCCTTCCTCCTGGCACGGCTTTGACTATTCAAGTCTTTTCTCATTTTCTTGATGGGTTGGGCAAACATATTCATCCCCTGACATACTTTTTCTCCCACCACAGTCAGCCATG
>NW_006197212.1:0-234 GCF_000334495.1 Tupaia belangeri chinensis | reverse complement strand
CCAGTGGGTAAAGCACTGTCTGGAGGGAGCTAGATCCCACAGGAGTCAAACGCAGTTTGAGTTCTTGCCCTGGTGTTTTAAAACACATCCTTGCGGGGAGGGGGAGCAGCAGTTGACATGATGATTAAGGTGATGGATTCCTACATGCTTGACTGTGCTTCAAGTCCCAGACATGTGATTTGAAATGCATGCCAAATTTATATGCATGCTTGCTCAAAATCCCAGTAAGAAATG
>NW_006197211.1:0-287 GCF_000334495.1 Tupaia belangeri chinensis | reverse complement strand
GAGAGAGAGAGAAAGGGAAAGTGAGAAATAAGCCATGAGGTCTGGAACTTAAACCACAGTTGGCCCTGTAGGAATCCAACGCTTTAAACCCCCAAGCCACCTGTTGGCCCTTATTTTAAGTCTTTTAATGGCCACACAGGACTTTATCACTTAACCTCTCACTGGAGAACAGTGGAAATGTTCTACATATTCATTGTGGTAGTGGTAACTTAGGCGTATATGACTGCCAGAACTCAAGGAGTTCTTTCTTTTTTATTTTTATTTTATTTTTAGATTTTTTTTTGCCC
>NW_006197210.1:0-316 GCF_000334495.1 Tupaia belangeri chinensis | reverse complement strand
TTATTATTATTCCAATTTTTTTTTAAACAGTGAATCACTATTTCTCATATTTCTTGTAAAATGCCTTTACTGGTCATGCAATACTTCTCAGACCAAACCAGTTGATAATACTATACACATCATCATCAACAGGTAATAAGCCATATCTGTGTCCCACTAATGTCATGTCTCTCTATTTGTTCTCTGGTTTTCTTTCTCTATTCTCTTCTCTTCATCCCCCCCAACGCCCATTCCACACTGTCTTATTCTCATTAAGTACTTTCACTGTTTTTATGTCTTCTAATATTTTGCTCTCTACCATTGAGTGCGGATAGTC
>NW_006197209.1:0-380 GCF_000334495.1 Tupaia belangeri chinensis | reverse complement strand
CCTGTAGCAAAAATCTCTCAAAAAAAAATTATTGAAGACTGAATTAATGAGTAGATGATTATCCAGACATCCATGGCCTATGAGCCCAATTATGCCCTGGGCATAAAGAGTTGTTTAAAAAAAAAAAAAAACCACAAAGCACCCCCCCAAAAAAAACACAAAACCCAGCCTGTAACAAATAGGGAAACAAAACGTACTTTGTTTGCCAAATAGCAATACTCATAAAGATCTAGTTAAGAATGCAGTAGGCTTAGGACCAGCATATGGTGTATTGGTTACGTCATGGGGCTCCCACATAGTTGACTGTGGTTCAAGTCCTGAACCCGGCTCATGTATGTGCGTGCCCAAAATCCCCCCAGGGGGTTGATTTCTCACTTTCT
>NW_006197208.1:0-236 GCF_000334495.1 Tupaia belangeri chinensis | reverse complement strand
ACTGTATGTCCCCACTTAATATATACTAAGTTTCCTTTTTCTATGACAGAAACTGAATGACTAATGGATAGATAAACACAGTGAATGGTCATAAATATCAGATATGGTGTGGGAAGAGCATGGGTGAAGGAATAAAGTCTGAGAAAGGACATTAAAGAGAAAAATGGAGAGGCAAAGCATTAATAGGATAAAGAAATGGGGTATAATCTGTTGAAGTTAACTTTATAGTGTTATCA
>NW_006197207.1:0-606 GCF_000334495.1 Tupaia belangeri chinensis | reverse complement strand
TTTTTATTACAAAAAGTTTTTTTCTTACATGGGAAAGACAGCACCCTCAACAGAGTCTTGGTATCATAATTAATTCTCACACTCAGCCAGCCTTGAACCACAGTACACATATGCTCAGCATACACAAGGAGGTCTCTAGCCATAAACCCCAGAAATATTTCCAGGTAAGTCACCCTCATGGAGCATTGGGTTTTACTACTGTGCACCATCTGTACCCCCCAATGGAATATTTATAAACAGCTCAAAAATGGTTTTGTTTTAACTATTAATTAAGATATTTTAATTTT
Organism: Tupaia belangeri chinensis; assembly: GCF_000334495.1. Taxonomy (NCBI): domain Eukaryota; kingdom Metazoa; phylum Chordata; class Mammalia; order Scandentia; family Tupaiidae; genus Tupaia; species Tupaia belangeri. Next base: position 319 of record NW_006197207.1, on the reverse strand, counting down.
TTTTTAAGTTTTTGCTATGGGGCATGTATGCTTTCTTAAGAGACACAGTGAGGGAAAATGAGAAATCACTCCCCATGGAGGATAGCCATCCCTATTCTCAGGATTTTGGGCATGCATACAAAGGCACCCAGTGTGATTTATAAGGTGCTGGGTCTCAAACTTAAACTACAGGGTTAGCTGCAGGGTTGTTTTAAAATAGTTTTAAAAAGCTGTGTGTGAGAGACAATGGACTCAATTAGTTTTAAATGGTTTTTAAGTTTTGTTTAAATAATTTTTATTTTCCTTTTCAAATAATTATTTATTAAATGTATTTATTTAT
>NW_006197206.1:0-234 GCF_000334495.1 Tupaia belangeri chinensis | reverse complement strand
GAGGGGAATGAAGAGGGCATTACTGCATGACTATAACCGCCCCCCACCCCCAAGAAGCTGATTTCTCACTTTCTCTGCTTTTTTCCAGAGAGCACACACACACCTACCCTGTGCATTAGGAAAGGCACAAGTCTGGGAGAGATGTCGCCACTGGGTGCAAGGGGACAGGGCACAGGACTGGCATGCTGGTCGTCCTAAGGAGCAGTTCCCTGCCTGGAGCGTGCTTCAGAGCCC
>NW_006197205.1:0-230 GCF_000334495.1 Tupaia belangeri chinensis | reverse complement strand
TCAGAATTGTTGGATTTTAAAAATAAATATACATTTATCATGAAAGAAAGATGGTGTTAGAACCTTTTGTTTAAATTATCACTTTTTATTTTTCATGTAGAAAAGTATAAAGAAAATGTTAACATATCACCTTGATATTAAGTTTAATTTTATCCCATAATGACTTTGAATATTTCATTTATGTTTGACTTCATAATTTTATATCATTATCCATGTTTTGTGTAGTAATA
>NW_006197204.1:0-307 GCF_000334495.1 Tupaia belangeri chinensis | reverse complement strand
TTATAACCTTTAAGATACTACTCTAATGATTCAACCACAATGCTTTGAATGAGCTGGTGCTACAATGTGCAAATTGTTAAAGTACCTTGTAAGTTTTTCTGAACTTATGCATCTGTATACTTTCATACAAACTTACTGCCTCTATTTCAACATATAGGTATTAGTTTGTATATACTTGTTCAATAAACAAATTTTTTAACTCATAAAATAAGACTTATATCAGATATTCCTAAATATTTTTTGTGTTGTCTGGTCATTTTATTTCTAGGTGCATTTTTTTTTTAATTTGAGAAGAGTTCCAAATTGA
>NW_006197203.1:0-340 GCF_000334495.1 Tupaia belangeri chinensis | reverse complement strand
TCATGGTCTGCATCCCCTACTGGAACCTAAATTCTCAAAGGACAGGATTTAGTCTATCTGATTCCTTAATTACCTCCCAGTACTTACAACTTTCCCAGAACACTGAATGCCCTCAATAAATATGTGTGCAATAAATTCTGAGATTTTTTTAAGCATATCTTTAAGAAATTTCTAATCCAGGTTGTTTGTGTCATTAAGTTCCTAAAGGTACATTAAAATAATGGGACAAGAAAGGAAGAATAGTCCTCAAAGAAAAGTCCCTAAGATGAGTAAGAGAAAAAGGTGGGAGAAAAAAATTTATTAGGTAATTTTTATTCTATTTTATTTTATTTTATTATTT
>NW_006197202.1:0-1139 GCF_000334495.1 Tupaia belangeri chinensis | reverse complement strand
AATTAAATTAAATAATTCTTTAAAAATAGTCACCAAAATGACTAAAGAGAAGACTAGTTTATATAATAAAGAAAAAGGCAAGAAAAGAGTAAGCTGTTTATCAAAAAAAAATATTACTCTGGTCAATTTAAAATAGCATGCATTACTTACTGTATTAATTTGTTTACTGTAAACTAAAATATGCCTTTAAGCACTTACCTTGGATATGGGTGTGAGTGTAACCAAGGCCTCAGGTTCATGCCTCTCTTGCAGGATTAATGGACCTTGAATTCTATAAACTGCTATGAACTGCTTTTCTTTCCCACAGCTAATGACAAAAAAAGTCACATGGTTCACAATATCATATTTTTTCTTCTATTCATTAAAGAGCAGTGATTGCAGGGCAATAAACTAACTAACCTAAATGTTTAGGAGAGCTGGACTCCTCCACATGGAGATGATATGAAATACCATCTTCCCTGTGGCAAAAAGGCAGAGCCTCCACACAAGTTATAAGGTAACAAGTTTATGGAATTAGTCACCATAAGGGAAACTTGTGAGTGAACTGGAAGACCTGAGAGGCAGGAGAAAGCCTTCATTATGAGAATGCCCTGAAGGAGGGGTGGAAGTTCAGCCGGCTTCTTTTCCTTCAAGGATCACAAACCTTAACTTGCTGGGGAAGGCACATCCTGTTGCCCTTCTCTTCCCCATAATGCACCTGAAACAAGAGTGAAAGGAAAAGATCTGTGCCCCTAGGGAGGAGCTGGAATGTTTTTATCCCCAGCTATTTGAGATCTCCAAACTTCTCCTTTCTCCAACTTCTAGGATCCAAAGTATATATTTACTTGAATCCCCCATTACATTTGTAACAATCCCAAAACTATATCACCAGTCAAAATGACTCTTGAAAACAGTTAAACAGCTATTTTTGCTTGTGTTTTCCTTATTCTCTCTGACTCTTCACATATTTAACTTATCATAGTATATAGGCATTGTATAATATGTTCTTTTCCTTATAGCCCTCATTTAGTATTAATTATATGAGCAATTATTTAATATTCTCCTCCAGTTTATTTGTCAATGTATTTTTGATCGTTTTGGTGAAGCTTATATTCTAGCAAATCTACCAGAGGGGTTTTTGCTACAGGGTGTGTGTGCTT
>NW_006197201.1:0-243 GCF_000334495.1 Tupaia belangeri chinensis | reverse complement strand
ATTTCTGACCCTCTGCCATTTTCTTTTGTAATGTTCACAATGTTATTTCACATTTGTTTTTCTTATTACTTATTCCATATGTATTTTTTACTTAAATCAATTACTTAACTTAATGATTATTTTCTGTCATCTTGCAAAGCACATCCTTTTGTGTTCACTTATAATAATATGTGTCTTTTTCATAAGCACATTTAAATCCATTTGTTTATACAGTACAGAATTTTAACAATAGATACCTTTTTT
>NW_006197200.1:0-543 GCF_000334495.1 Tupaia belangeri chinensis | reverse complement strand
TCAGCCATGTGGGAGTCCAGCTACCCAATCTGTTGGCCACATTCTCCCATTGCTTTCTAGAGACCTTATGGCAAACGTTTGTTGGGGGACTAATGTGTACAACTATGAAACTCTTCTAAATGCTACTAATATCTTTGTGAAATAGACTTTCAATAATGTCCCATTTAAGGAATCGGTGAATGGCAAAGATGACTTGGTGTGCTCTAGGGAAGTAGTCCCCAACCTTCCTGGCATCAGGGACCAATCCCTTCATGAATTAGGTGTTTGGGGGACTTAGTCCTGGGATGACCCGAGCACACCATGTCCACTGCACCCCCATTCCCACCACTACCACATTGAAATATAAAATGAAACAGTCACACAGCAATAGGGTTCACACTCCCATGAGAATTCAATATCGCTGCTAATCTGATAGGAGGTAGAGCCCGGTGGCAATGGTAGCTATGGGAAGTGGCTGCAAACAAGAGAGAACCCTGGACACTCTCTCCTGTTTCCCACCCCTCACTGTGCAGCCCAGTGGTTTGGCACTGGTTGTCAGCCAGT
>NW_006197199.1:0-703 GCF_000334495.1 Tupaia belangeri chinensis | reverse complement strand
AAAAAAAAGAAAAAGAAAAAAGAAAAAAACAACTTATGCAACACCCACAGACGTAACTTTACCTTAAGTTAGAAAGTTATCTTTTATTGGTCCTAGTTTAAGAGAAACAGCGGCCAGCAGCCTGAGACGAGTCTGTGAGCTCCTTGAAATGTGCACAGAACTGGACTGAAGTTTACTCTGCAGGAATTCACTGTTAGGGATTGCCCACTGCGGAGGCATTTCAGGCTGCTTCCGGGCAGGAGTAGCAGTACCTCTTAGTGATTCAGAGCGGAGACTCTGGGGCCAGATATCCAGGTTTACGGCTCAGCCACTTGGCAGCTCTGAGAACTGAGGCAAGTTACCCAGGCCCTCTGTGTCTTCATGGTATTTGCTACTGGATGGGACTGAGAATTATGGCTATTCACATTCTAGTTTCAGCGTTTCAATGTAACTCACGTAGCAGGTAGCATGAAGAATAACTATCATTTATTCTGAGGCTTCTCCAGCTGGGCTTCCACTGTTTTCCTCCTACTTGACCAAAGTTCTTTATAAATCCTTTATGAAGCAGTTTTTTCACAATATCTCCATACTTTGAACTTTGTAAATGCTTATCATTTGTAAGATTAATTTTTCTTCAAAATTCCGTTCATTTGAAAGTCATGGGTTTCCATCTGTTTCTTAATAATATGCTGTTCAATTTCTACACACTTCGTTAAATGGATGC
>NW_006197198.1:0-363 GCF_000334495.1 Tupaia belangeri chinensis | reverse complement strand
CCAGTACGTTAACCACCATGCCACCTGCTGGGTCGACTTTTTTTTAATTTCTAAGATTATCTTTCTAAGATTAAGCTGGTATCATATGTAAATTGCAAATATTCTACTCAGCTAGCAATTCCATTTTCCACAATCCTAAGCTCTCCTTGCTATTAAACCTTTTTGAGTGAGTGTGTCTATGGTGCTTTTCTTTTTCCTGCTTCACCATTGTAAGTTGGGTATAAATGACGCAAATAATTTCTCTTTCATATTCATAAATTTTCAAAATAGAAGAAATAAATCCACCCAGATAACCACACCTGAGAAGCATCATTTATCCTGGGCCTGATGTATGATTATATCATAAACATCAAGCCCCAACCT
>NW_006197197.1:0-511 GCF_000334495.1 Tupaia belangeri chinensis | reverse complement strand
AATCTAGTTCACAGTAGCCATTTTGAACCCTATCGTGAAGGCCCGCGGCTTATTCTGCCGCTAGTTCGTTTGTTGGAGGCTGAATTATTAGTAGAAAATCTTCATTCCCTTAAAAATCTAGTTCACAGTAGCCATTTTGAACCCTATCGTGAAGGCCCGCGGCTTATTCTGCCGCTAGTTCGTTTGTTGGAGGCTGAATTATTAGTAGAAAATCTTCATTCCCTTAAAAATCTAGTTCACAGTAGCCATTTTGAACCCTATCGTGAAGGCCCGCGGCTTATTCTGCCGCTAGTTCGTTTGTTGGAGGCTGAATTATTAGTAGAAAATCTTCATTCCCTTAAAAATCTAGTTCACGGTAGCCATGTGGAACCTTGTTCTGAAGGCCGGCAGTATCTTCAGCCTGGATGGGAGGAGCAGAGCGAAAATTAACAAGAAGGAAGTTGGGCGCTGGGCCAGAGAAAAACTGGGCTTCTTTTAAACAAAAATATTGTAAAAAGGAAATATTACCAAA
>NW_006197196.1:0-832 GCF_000334495.1 Tupaia belangeri chinensis | reverse complement strand
GTTTTTTTGTCTAATGTATCTCCCCATTTTGCCACACTTCCCAAAAGTTAATCAGGGGCACTTTTGCTGGTTCATTGATGTTGGCAGTGAGACAAGTTTCGAAATACTCCATTAAGATCTGGGTAGACATAACTAGTCTGATGGTTGATGCCAATTTGAAAGTCTGTGATCAGTGAAGAATAATCTAATTGCCCCCCAATCACAAAAGTCACAAAGAGTCTAGAAACACCACCACTTCTTCCTGCTATCTTTTCAGGAGAGGTTTTTTACCCAAATAATATAGAAACACTCCCAGCTACCCTCTTCTATAAACATGGTAGATACAACTTAGAGCTTTGCCACACTGTCACTTTCCACAAAATGAATTAGTAACTATGCTGTTTAACTGTAGTGTGTAAGCTGTTACTGAGTTACCTGAGGGTGTTAGGGGGACTGTGCTTGTTCAGGGATGCACTTAGAGCTCTGCAGCTGAGGAGAGAGTGAGGTTGGAAACAGCTCATGCCCTGCTTGCCACACCCGTTGTCCATTTGTGCGACCACATGCACCCACAGAAAAGCACATCTTTTCATTCTCGGAGACCTCCAGAACTGACAAAGCCTTATGCTTGCATCCCTATGACCTCTCAGAGGAAATGTCTTTCTTTAATTCACAGAGACATGCATCAAAACTAGCCATGGCTCTCCCTCTGTTGCTGCTATGACATGGTGAAAGAAGCAGTGGTCTGGGAGGTCTTCAAAACCTTTAACAAAATCCCATCAGAACACCCTGACCTTGGGAAATTTAAGTGAAAACTCTAACCTAGAGTTTGCATCAAATGGAAATAATAACATAA
>NW_006197195.1:0-651 GCF_000334495.1 Tupaia belangeri chinensis | reverse complement strand
CATGACAGTGAGTAGGTCATGACAGTGAGTAAGGCGAGATACCATGCAGCGCCTACTAATCTAATGGAATACTATTGTCAATTGTGGTAGAATAGAAAGACTATGGGAGAAGGAGGAAATCTGAATTGTTGTACCTGCTACCCCTTTTATGGAGAGTTGTGACACCAATAATTTCTTCTTTCAAAAGAGGAATAGGAGGTAAAAGTGCCTTGAAAGGGAACTAGGTTCCATGAAGTTTTAAGACGAAACTGTTAATGATATTGAGGATTGATGGGCTCTACTCCAGTTCAGTAACTGCCTCTGATGAAATACATAAGTGTGTAACTATATTCCTTTTTCAGTGCCGGCACTTCCTGATTGAAATAGCAAATGATTATCCTAGATCACAAACCTAACTGACTCAGGACTAAGGTTTTGATGGGTGTCATCAGGTAGTAGCTCAGTATTTGGCTAGAATCAGCGACCACATATGAAGACATATGGCCCCTTCCATTACTAGTGAAATCATCCATGAGACTAGAGTATGGCACAGTAGTAAAACGTGAAGTTCTGTGAGGCCAACCCCAAGGGAAAGTTCCAAGTTCAGGTCCAGAGACCTTAATGAGTATGCTAGGCGTACGTGTTTCCTTAGCCTGAGGCCAGCTGAAGCTG
>NW_006197194.1:0-1513 GCF_000334495.1 Tupaia belangeri chinensis | reverse complement strand
AGTAATGACTTAAGATTCACTGAGGAAGTTGAAACCACAGAAATAGATGAGCTAGCCACTAAAGAGTATACCAAGAAAAAAGGAACATAGGGAAAAAATTGAGGAAGTTGTAGTAAAGAGGTTATAAAATGGATGCATGGCCAATATCTGAGCTTTTTTGTTTGCCATATGAGTCTTGGTGGCAGACAGAGGATTTGACTTCGATTTGTTTGATTAAAAACTTACCTAACTTAGATCTGGATATAGAGAGATGGAGACAAAAACATATAAACGAACAAACAAAAATCAGTGGCAAAGGCAGTCAGGACAAAGATATCAAGGCTTTGGTCCATGTATCCTACATCTACCACAATGGCATTGGTAATGGAGCTGTGTCATTGTTCAACTGCAGTGTAGCCACCCTCCCATGAAGCTAGTTGACTGGCTGCCTTGCTTCCTTTTGTCTCTGCCATTTTTTCTAGTTGATTCCTCCAACTTTCCTACCATTTCTATGTCAGAGCTAACTTCCATTCATGGCATTTATTTCCTGTTGCAATCCAAAACTTTCGATGTCTAAAAATGAGACAAAGCAGAAATCAGGGAAGATACTGAGCAGAGAGTTCGAGAGAGGGAATCTGGAAAGCTGAGTGTTGTGGACATAAAAAGAGGAAAGATACTGATCATGATAAAGTGAAATACAGTATCAAATGCCAGAATGGATTCTCTAGTAGGATCAAGAGCAGAGAGATCACTCAGTGTGGAAATTAAGATATTTTTAGTGGCTTTAATGAGGGTTCTTCTATTATGTGATAGGATCAAGGTCAGATAATAACACGTAACCATAATAGGACACAAGTGCCACCACTTAAGGGAAATTGTAGGGTATGCCATGAAATGTGAAGTGCAGGTGGCATTTGTCTGCTGGCTGTAGGCTAATAATAATTACTATTTTTTCTGAAGGACATTGTTAAAAAAGGTTTTCGAGACAAAGGGTAGACAAGAGGAGAGGAGAGAAAGAATAAAAAGAACAGAAAGAGGAGAAAAGGAATAAATATAGTAATAATGAAGTCATTGATGGGTAAGCATAGAAAAGACAAGTCAAAGGAAAAGGAGAAAGGAAGTGTCAGAGATGCACAAAGGTAAAATAAAGGGACAGGCTCAGAGGTGTGTCGAATTTTGTACTAACCCTGCTGTTCATTAATAGTTATCAGTCCTGAGAATCTTATTTGTAAATAAAATGTTACTTTTCCATGACATTTGAGTATAAAATGATTCTGACTTTAAGTTTTGTTTTATAAATTTTCCATTTTTCATAAATCTATTGGCCTTGTCTGAACTCTCATTCTATATTTATACATTGCTTTATCTTTGTTATTGAAACAGAACTAAATTTCTCTAGAAATCTTGCTGGTTTTATTTGAGAGCACTTTATTCTCTACCAGTTTTTTGTTTGTTTGTTTGTTTTTAGTGAAATAATTTTAACCAACCACTGAATTATGATATAAAAAAATACATGAAACAAAAGTCAGAAATT
>NW_006197193.1:0-740 GCF_000334495.1 Tupaia belangeri chinensis | reverse complement strand
AAATCCTGCGGTGGGTCGCTAAAGTGCTTTCCGGAGTTTTGCAATCATTTATGGGCCTACTTCTCATTTCAGAGAATGCTGGTTCATTTCTGGCTCGTCCCTGTTCAACACTATATAAACTGTTTTCATTTATGACTCATGGATGGCTAGGTTATTGCTAACAAGCATGGATTGATTGATGAGTTTCCCAAGAATTATCAATCTCTTTGCATCATTTAGGAACTTATTTGAAATGCTCTGCCTCAGTCGCCTCCTCCTGAGCTTACAACGTTCTGAGTAGTGGACCCTTTTGATTCTTGGTGACCGCAGGCTTCCCAAGACTTTGATAAAGATCAAGAACTGATAACCATGTGTAACTTCAATGGTTTTTTGGTGGAATCTGCATCTGTCTATGTTATTGAAAGTCACCTCAATGAACCAGTCTCATTCTTCTGCAGGTGGCGGCGATGGTGGTGGAAGTCGATGGAATGAGGACGAAGATGGTACGTACCTGGTTTCTGAAGTCTTTCTTTTGGCTCTGTGAGCTTGCTGCTGGGAAGAGGGAGGAAGACGGGGAGACCTCACTCATGACCTGGCATCTCCCTGGTAAAGACAGTGTCTGGAGCATGATCCAGTGCATGACGCGCTCCCCACCAAGTCACAGCTGCAGTCTCACCAACACACTCAGCCACAGAACAGGTGCCCTATGACCCACTTTTTATTTTCTTTTCCTTTTTAAAAAATAATCATTTATTTAATTT
>NW_006197192.1:0-722 GCF_000334495.1 Tupaia belangeri chinensis | reverse complement strand
TCTCCAAAAAAATAATAATAATAATAAATTTACACTGTGCTGAGCCCAGGGAGCAAAGAGGAGTTGATTTCAGGCCATCCACAGAAGTAGTGCTTTTGTGGGGAGGGCAACAGTTGAAGCCATATCTGCAGGGGGCAAATTAAACAGAGAAAGGAACAGCGAGACGCCAGGCGGGAAGGGAGGAGGCGCCTTCACTTGAAGATTAGAGGCCTCTTAGCAAGGGCGACCTTTGAGCTTAGATCAGGGATAGCTGGAGGAGCCAGCCTGGCCGAAAATCTGGGGACAGTCGCATTTTTGCAGAGGCCAGAGCCTATGAACGGTCCTAAGGTCCCCCTAGCCCCTGCAAGCTTGGCACGGGACCTGTGGAGACCGGGGGGTAGCTGAGTGGCGGATGCAAACGGGGAGGTGGAGAGAGAGAAGGGGGTCAGCGTGGCCTCCGAGCCTGGGCCATCTGCTTTGCTTGGAGCAGCAGCCGCGTGGGTGCAGCTGGCAGGGAGGGCCCCGGACTTTGCCCGGAGGGAGGACGCGGTCTCTGGCCTTTGCTCCGGCTGCTGGTGATCAATGTGGATCTCGGAGGACAAGATCCCCAGGCTGTGGGGCAGGAGGGAGGCCAAAGACTCCCTGCGGGTTGACCACTTGAGCGGGTCCACCCTGGGCCTCCAGGGAACCGGTTTGGGACACAAATACCCAACCCCAAACGTGTAGGACCCTAGGCTGGGAGG
>NW_006197191.1:0-680 GCF_000334495.1 Tupaia belangeri chinensis | reverse complement strand
CTATGTCTTCAGAAGGAATCCTGAAACAGTGTAAACCGTGCAGTGAACCTAGCTCGTCTCTAACCTTGAAAGTTGACCTTTCCTCTGACTTTTAGTGAGCCTGCATGGCTGTTGCTGAAAAGGTCTCAGAACACCGTCAGCTTTACTAATACTGTCGGAGTTCGGGGTCCTCTCTTAGCCATACCAATTGTAGACCGTAGTCTGAAGTCCCTGTTAGGCCTTTGGGGTCTGGGGTGCTAAGGAGACTGAGATGGGAGCCTAGATAGGGATGGGCGTATCTGGGAGGTGGGGAGACAATACAGCCCATGGACGGCCCAGTGGCCTTTGTACAGGGAGGCTGAACAGAAGTGGAGGAAATTGGTATTAGGAGTGTGTTTCCAGGGTAGTAGAATTCACTCCCCAGTTAAAGCAGACTCTGTCATAATCACGCAGTTTCACACGTGTAAACATGTTAGCAGATATGAGGATGCATGTTATTTGCATGAGTTTTCATTTAGTTATCTGGAAGAAGTTTTAAGTGTTAGAACCAGCCGGTGGTATGGAGGTTAAGGTGGCTGCATCCCTCGTGGCTGACTATACAGTTCGTGTCCTGGACTCAGTGGCTTGAAAAATCACGCCAGGCACACATGTGTGCATGCCTGAAATTCCTAGAGGAGAATGAAGGAGACAGGATTGCAGCA
>NW_006197190.1:0-383 GCF_000334495.1 Tupaia belangeri chinensis | reverse complement strand
TTCTGGAAAAATTCTAACAACACTTACTCATATTCGCAAATAAAGAACACTAACCCACATTTACTTTTGGTTTTTATTTCTGCTTTTCTTTTTCATTATTTTCTGTTATTAGTTACAAGGTTTTGTGAGAAATTCCAGACATCAGAGTAAAAACTTTTCACTGAACTACAAAGTGTCTTCAGGGTCAGCCAGGTGACATGGTGGTCAAGATGCTAAATCTTACACGGCCAACTATGGCTTAACTGGACCCAGAGGCCTCTAAAACATATCTGGTATGTGTGCATGCACACCCAGAAACCCAAGAAGATATAGAAGAGAGAGTCTGTTTTTCTTTAACAAAAAAGATTTTTCATTTGTCAAATGATTGCTATGTATTTCATACA
>NW_006197189.1:0-556 GCF_000334495.1 Tupaia belangeri chinensis | reverse complement strand
AAAAAAATGAAAGGATACTAATGTTAAATCGTCTAGGAAATAGAAGAACCTAGATGTCAAAGCCAGTATTTGTTTAGGTTATAAAACAAGTAATGCTTTAATCATGATATTACACCTTCATTAAAATGTGGTAGCAAGTATACAACAAATTGGGAATGTAAGTTTATTACCAAAAACATGTACTCTAAAAAAAGTCATAGGCAACGAAGCACAGTAATATTGTTCCTACATCTTCATAGTACTCAAGTGCATTTTAATTGCCAGTACATCAGAGGAAAATTACAATAGCCTGTACTTTCTGAATTATAAAATAATACATACTCATCGTAAGAAAACTCAAAAAAATACAGAAATGTATAAAAAGAATACTGATTACCCTTACATCCCACAAGTAACCACCTTTAGCAGCCTTTATCCCATGTATATGTGTATGTATATTATGTACTTTCTTACATAATTGGGATCCTACTGTAAACAGTTTTATAAGTAGTTCTTTTTTACTATAGAATTGCCACATTCTCCTACGGCATTAAAAATTTTACAAAACCATAATTTT
>NW_006197188.1:0-267 GCF_000334495.1 Tupaia belangeri chinensis | reverse complement strand
AGGGCATGAGTGTGTGTGCCCAAAATCCCAAAAGAAGAATAACAGATTATGATTTGGCCATTCCCCCCGTGGGGTGACTTCTCACCTTCCTTCTCTCTTTCTCTGTGTCTCTCTCTCCCTAGCAAGCACATGACCCTATAGCAAAACCTTTAAAGAAAAAAAAATGTATCATCTATTAATGAAGTCATAGCAAAAAGTGTTTACAGACAAGATAAAGTGAGTTTTTACAAATGAGAAGTTTTCTTACACATGTTCCAAACTCATGCC
>NW_006197187.1:0-314 GCF_000334495.1 Tupaia belangeri chinensis | reverse complement strand
TAGTGATTGAATATATAAATAATAACAAATTATTAAAATAAAATAAATTTTATCTGTAGGAAAAAAGAAGTATAAAACTTATAGGATAGTTATCTTTGCATTATTTTGGACCCATGTAAATTCTTGCATTTTGGTAAGGAAAAATGTATAGATGATCAGGTAAGCCCTTCACCGAAAATTGTCTTCTAAATATGCAGAATACCAATATAACACACACACACTTTGTTTTATTTTGTATTTCTCTTGCAGCAAAATTGATTTACTCATAAGCTCCTTACATCTAAATTTTTTGAGAGGTTTTGCTATAGGGCACA
>NW_006197186.1:0-260 GCF_000334495.1 Tupaia belangeri chinensis | reverse complement strand
GGTCTGGGACTCAAACCACACAGTTGGCCATTTGGGATCTAGCCAGCTTAACCTCCATGCTACCTGCTGGCCCACAGCTGAGTTTCAAAATGTATTTGTATTGTAATCATCATGTTAATATACAGTAAGAGGAACTGGAAAAGTGTCTTTGGTGACTAAGATTCTAATATATATTGTGCCAAATTATAACGGAAGTATAAACATGCTATCTATGTTTTTATTATATTTAAAAAATATATAATAAGTTGTATTTAACATGT
>NW_006197185.1:0-260 GCF_000334495.1 Tupaia belangeri chinensis | reverse complement strand
AGAATGGAGGACAAGGGATTGCGGCACGACTCTCTCCCCCCACCATGGGAGATGGTTTCCTAATTTCTGTCTCTGTCTCTCTGCTGAGTGCACACATCTATCGTAAAAAAAATTAAAATAAAAAATGAAAAATTTCACTTAAATAAGAACAGAATGCTGGGTGAGTTTCTATGCATGCCCCAAACTCCAGGAAGAGAACGACAGAATGACAGCTGGGCTATTCCCCTTGGGCATGATTTCTTTTTTTTTTTTTTTTTTTT
>NW_006197184.1:0-320 GCF_000334495.1 Tupaia belangeri chinensis | reverse complement strand
CAACAGTTGGTTGTCTGGCAAGTTTTTTTTTAAGGCCTTTATAGGGTGGGTACATTGCATTGCAATTAATACAGGACCCAGACATTGTTTTGACTTGAATGGTTCAGTTTAGTGTTTTTGTTTGTTTGTTTTTAGATTTTTGCCATAGGGCATGTATGCTTACTGGAAAGAGACAGAGAGAGCCAGAGAGGGAAAGTGGGAAATCACTCCTTGGAGGAATGGTCATGCTGCAATCCCTTCTCCATTTGTCTCTCAAGATTTGGGCCATGTATGCACATGTACCTGTTGGGATTCTCAGACTCGGAGACTGAGTTTTGAGA
>NW_006197183.1:0-224 GCF_000334495.1 Tupaia belangeri chinensis | reverse complement strand
CACCCGGACAACCAGTGATTTTTACTATAGGACGCATCACTCACCGTAGAGACAGAGAGAGAGGGCACGCGTGCTGCGGGAGACACAGAGAGAGGGCACGCGCACTGCCGGAGAGACAGAGAGAGGGCACACGTGCTGCCGGAGAGACAGAGAGGGCACGCGTGCTGCCGGAGACACAGAGAGAGAGGGTGCATGTGCTGCCGGAGAGACAGAGAGAGAGGGCA
>NW_006197182.1:0-309 GCF_000334495.1 Tupaia belangeri chinensis | reverse complement strand
TTCCAGCATCCCAGTTTCCCTCTACTTCTTCTAAGCCAGTCATCAGACTTTCCCTCCCGGCCTTGTCTGTTCTGAGCTTCATGTAATGCCCTGATACAGTGTGCTCAGCTCATTGCTTGGATCCGACTGTGTGCTATCAGCAACTCTTGTTACTGCTGCATAATATTTCATTGTATGGTACGTGACTAATCTGATCAATATTCGTGTTCCCAATTTTGTATATTGTGTGTTTTGGTTATTGAGAATGTTATGAACATTCTTCCAAATGTCTTGATAAGCATCTTTTTCTTTTCTTTCTTTTTTTTTTTT
>NW_006197181.1:0-275 GCF_000334495.1 Tupaia belangeri chinensis | reverse complement strand
AGAATAGGAATAGCAGTTTTAGAAAAGTAATAAATGATCATTCTGTAGTTCATAGAACATAGTTTTCTATTGAATCCATACTACCTTAAAAATTAAATAACAACTTTAAGAAAAGCACAAGTTGGGACAGCTTTTGTCCTCAAAGATAATGTGACTTATCCCACATACTGAGTACATAATTCAAGACCAAATCTAATGGCTTAAGAAACAGGTCGGGGTGTGTGTGTGCATGACTGATATCCTGAAAAGAGAGAAAAATGGAGGAGAAAGGATTG
>NW_006197180.1:0-393 GCF_000334495.1 Tupaia belangeri chinensis | reverse complement strand
AAAAGAAAGAAAAGAAAAAAGAAAAAAAAAGTAAAAAATCGTAGTGCAATCTTGACCAAACGTGAATGTCCTTGAAGCATCCAGCAAATATATACTATGTCCTATAAACATGCTAACCTGGTGTGAAGGGAAATATAAATTCTTATCTTCATTAAAAGATCAGTAGTTCTCACAGAGTGGGAGTTCATAATCTCTGGGAAGATTAGTGATCCTCAAAAGGTGAACAGGTTTACAATACCTGGGTGTCACATTAGAATCTCCTGAGAAGGACGTAGTCCCTTTACAACTTCCCACTGGAGAGAGATTTTATCTTCTATCTAAACCATTGTTATAAGCTGAAATTATTGACACAGTGTACATTTTTGCCAAATATAAAGTATTAACTATAGTTTT
>NW_006197179.1:0-1123 GCF_000334495.1 Tupaia belangeri chinensis | reverse complement strand
GAGTCCACTGTCTCTTACTCTGCTCCTGTGATGCTTTGGGGCAGGGGACTAAGGCCACTGCTTGCCACGATCCCATAGCTCATAAGTCACAGAGTTGACAGCTGTCAGACTTCTCAGCTTTGCCCCAGGAGGAAGGGCTGGGCAGGGCAGGAGTACTGAGGCCAGCCTGACCCTGCTGTCGGATAGGCTTCATCCTGGGCCTTGGATCGTGGGCATCACGGCACCAGCTTTTGAGGGAGGACCAGAGGGTGGTCACACAGGATCACCCTCTACCAACCACAAAGCAGTTACTTCTCCACTAGAGTTTGTAATCTTCCTGTGACGCCCGGGGGATTTCACAGGAAACAGGCGAGGGAAGAGGCAGCGGCTTCCATCAGCCTCAGGAGAGGAACCAAGACTTGAACCAAGCTCGACCTTCTGACATTTGACACTTGGGACCACCCCTTCTTGTCTAAGGTTGATCTTAGCCATTTTTTCTGGAACCTGAAAAAGTGAACTTCCCTCCCTTCCACTTCTCCCTTTCTCCAGCAGGACGCTGGCACGATGGCGCACGACGACATGAAGGACCCAATTAAATGCCCACCTAAGACGCGGCCCTGTGGGACACGGACCCGCTGATAGGGCGTGGGCAAAACTGAAATGTACACCCAGCCGGCGTTCAGATCAGAGAGCACGTGCAGGCAGCAAGGGCGTTCAAACCAGTCATTGGGAAGCAGCTGCTCTGAGCAGGGGCTGGTCAGGAGGCCATGAGGATGCTCAGAAACCTGGGGAGGGCACCAGATGTCCCCGAGAGCAGGCCCAGGGCCTGGCCAGTCCTGCCTGAATCTGCCGCAGGAACCAGGTTCTGAGACACCAGGCCCTGGCCACCCCGGCCCCGCCTGCTCTGCCCTGGCTGTGCTCCCACCTGCTCCCTGCATGAAGGTCTGAGCGAGCCAGGCAGTGAGCCTCTCATGGGCGCAGGCGACTGCAGGGGCTGCTAGTGCTGTCCTGGAAGGTGTGTGTGGGGAGGACTCTGCCCTGCCTTGTGCTGGCGATGGCTCCCAGGCCCAGGCAGGTCCCAGGAGCACGCACTGGGGCGGAGGCCAGTCACAGTTCTGGTACAGCAATCTGAAGATAAACGTGG
>NW_006197178.1:0-239 GCF_000334495.1 Tupaia belangeri chinensis | reverse complement strand
TGTGTGCAAACCCAGTGTGTATAGAGAGACCGGAGGACACAAAGTGGGACCTCGGCATTTGGGCCCAGCATCACAGAACAGGGTATTACATCTGACCCTCTGCTGCCAGCCCTTGCCTGTCTCTTGTGAGGATTAGATTTTTGTTATTTTGGTTTTCTGATATTAGTGCTCTCTTCTACTCTCTTTGCTCCTCTGTGCCACACTTTGCTCCAAGTAATCCCTGTGTAGACCAACCACAA
>NW_006197177.1:0-205 GCF_000334495.1 Tupaia belangeri chinensis | reverse complement strand
TTCTTCTAGGCTTTGTTGTCCGATTTGAAGAAATTGTTTCCAGTCTTCAGCTGTCGAAAAGTTCATGTACCTACTATTTGAACAGAATACTAGCCTGTTTCTAGGTTTTAAGTTTTAAGCAAATTTCCTTACCAAATCAAAAGTGCTTTTCTTGAAATTATCGGCTTAACTTGATATTGAAAGTAGTTAGAAATTGTGTGATCAA
>NW_006197176.1:0-224 GCF_000334495.1 Tupaia belangeri chinensis | reverse complement strand
CAGAAGAAAAGATGAGGAGAAGGAAGATCACATGACAACACAAGAGGAAGACCGCCGTCTCCAAACCAGGCAGAGAGGCCTCAATAGATGCAAATCCTGACGGTGCCCTGGCCTTGGACTTGCAGCCTCCCACCCTTGGCCCTTAGTTGTGGACGCAGCTCTCCTGGCCTTCTCACGCCTCCCACCTGGTTCACTTCTGCAGCCTTTCAGGCAGCTGCTGCCCT
>NW_006197175.1:0-855 GCF_000334495.1 Tupaia belangeri chinensis | reverse complement strand
TGACAACATAGTTGCTATTTTCTTTTTCTTAATTATTATTTTTTAAATTCATTTTTTGTGTTTCTTATATATTTTACTTCTTTTTTCCCCCTTGATTCCCTCTCTCTTAATAAATTCTCCTAATTTATGGGAGGGGCCAACTATCAGAGGCCAAACCTGGATTCTTAGCTATCAGCAAACACTCAGTATCAGGAAGTGGCTTGGGCTGTTGATACTTAGCATCAATTCACCACTTTTTCCCCAAGTTTTATCTCATGTTTGTTTGTTTTAGAGGATCCATCTCTCTACCCTCACCAGTAGGTCAGACTTGCAGAAAGCCAGATTGACATCTTTAGTGACAATCTTGGAAGCTGAACAATAACTTTAGAATGGTGGTCCAAAATGGCCTGGACTCATTAATACTGACAGCTTCCCCAACTTGTGCACCTGCTATGCACCTCTAGCCAACTACCTAGGCATCTCCACTTCTAGCTAACCCTCCTGCAGCTTCCTCATGCCAGCAGCCTCCAACGAGGGATGCCTGGAGCCTTCCTGTTTTCTTTTACTGTAAAGTTTCTTACTCCTCTCCCTGCTTTTGAATTTTTGCCAATATCCTGGTGATGTGGTGGACTCCTCTGCTTTAGTAAGCTCAGAATAAACAGCCTTTTCAAATAAATAAATTGAATAAATAGAATTTTTTCATTTTGTTTGTCTTCAATTTTTCCACATGATTAAGCTTTATATACATTAAAACTCAAGAGATTAATATTTGACTAGTAATATTTGAGATCTGCTATATCAGATGATGTTATATCTGGTATCATTAACTTAAAAAATACATTTCTCACTGAATATAGAAATAATAAGTTACTAAAA
>NW_006197174.1:0-345 GCF_000334495.1 Tupaia belangeri chinensis | reverse complement strand
TGATGACAGATAAATTAGCAGATACACACTAGAATGAACTATTCCCAGACCACACACACACATACACACACACACACACACACACACACACACACAGTTTTTACTTGTTCTTGCTTATAAACATAAGTTTAACACTTATAGTCTTCACACTTAAACTTGCATAATTTGACAAAGCATTCGTTGAACAATCCGAAGACTAGTTTATCAGACAAATAATACTTCTAAGCAAACATGACTATCCTGCATTTTTTCACACCCATCATCCATCACTTACTCTCTGCCCACCACTTTCCCCCCTTATAGTCTCTGGTATCCACATTCATCCTCTCACCATCACATCTTCGG
>NW_006197173.1:0-200 GCF_000334495.1 Tupaia belangeri chinensis | reverse complement strand
TCAATATATTTCCCAATCACTGGACACTTTAGATTATATTGTATAGCACAAGTACTGTATTTTGATTTAAATAATTTAGGGGCCATCAGGTAGCATGGTACTTAAGGTACTTGACTCCCAGGTTGTCAAATGTGGTTCAAGTTCTGGACCCTATGGCTGGAAAAATCATGGCAGGTGTGTGTGTATGTGTGTGTGTGTGT
>NW_006197172.1:0-277 GCF_000334495.1 Tupaia belangeri chinensis | reverse complement strand
CTAGTGTGTAAGTCCTTGCAGCTTTTTATTGACAGAGGCTGGCAGTTGGTATAGAGGCAAAAGCAGTTGAATCCCAACAGTTGACATTGCAGTTCGAGTCCTGACCCAGTGACCTGCAAATCACACTAGGGGTGTGTGCACAGGCATGTGTGCCCAAAATCTCGAGAGGAGAATGAAGGAGAAGGGATTATGGCACGGCCATCCCTCTGAGGGGCGATTTCTCACATTCCCCCTCCCTTTCTTTCACTCTCTCATCTCTCTCTGGTGAGTGCATGTG
>NW_006197171.1:0-233 GCF_000334495.1 Tupaia belangeri chinensis | reverse complement strand
GGGTAAGAGGATGGTTTCTCATTACAGCCCTTTCTACAACTGTGTTTTAGTGCACAAATCCCACAGCAGAAACTGCGTGGAAAACAGGCAAGGTAAAACGCCTGCAGGGCGTACATCTTGGAATACTGCTGAAGCCGCTTTCGATCAGTTGGACGCGGCAGGCTGGCCGGCGTGCCTGCTCCCCTTTCCACAGCTGCTCCCTTCGTCCGTTGGGTCTCTGCCCAGGAGTGTAT
>NW_006197170.1:0-415 GCF_000334495.1 Tupaia belangeri chinensis | reverse complement strand
CGACATCGCGGAAGGAACAAAGCGCCACAGGTGCGAAAAAGCCGCCCTCCTTGGCCTATGATGATGACGTAACCAGATCAGAGACTACATTTTCCACTGTTGGAATGTTGGGATGTAAAGCATAGGCTAGAAATGCTGCTGGCCTCGGGCTCCTGCAACTTCGAGCCCCCCACAACCCCAGACCTTTTGACATCCTGTGAACACCCTGCCCCAGATTTCTGTAACTGCAGAATTTTACAAGCGCAACGAGCTTCAAAGGCTTTGAGCAACAAACAGGATGTGGGTGAAGGCGACCCTCGCACCCGAACTGCAGAGTCTGCCCTTGCTCTCCTCCTTGGGCCCCCCCCCTTGTCGGCCATGGAAAGTTCCCAACAGTGCTTCTTTATTCTTTCCCTGGTTATAAAAACGCTTCTCA
>NW_006197169.1:0-212 GCF_000334495.1 Tupaia belangeri chinensis | reverse complement strand
TGTATGTCAAAAATGACACACATGTCAAAATCGACACATGTCAAAATTGACATGCATGTCAAAATTGACACATGTCAAAATGACATGCATGTAAAAAATGACACATATGGCATGTCAAAATTGACACGTATGTCAAAAATGACACATGTCAAAAATGACACATATGTCAAAATTTACATGCATGTCAAAATTGACACATATGTCGAAAATGA
>NW_006197168.1:0-255 GCF_000334495.1 Tupaia belangeri chinensis | reverse complement strand
TTTAAAATATTTTCCCCTCCGAAAATAAGATGGTTGCAGCACCTTTGGCCAGAATCCTCCAGCCAGAGCCTTCATATTGGTGGGCCAGTAAAGTCACAGTGGCAAGTAAGCTAATTAAAGTAAGTATCTGCCATTCTTGTAACCCTAGCCCTCCATCCCTCCCAGATAAATACACCATGAATCCTTCGGGCAGTGGGCTGAAGCACCTCCAGCCTCAGACCCCAAGGCACTCTTTCTCTCAATAAACTTTCCTTT
>NW_006197167.1:0-234 GCF_000334495.1 Tupaia belangeri chinensis | reverse complement strand
CAGTGACATAGCCATTATGCCCTCTGCTGGTTCCCTGCCCAATGTGCTTTTCAAGCCCCTAGGTCTGGGACTCAAACCACACAGTCAGCCACGTGGGATCCACCTCTCCCTCTCACTGTGCCACCTGGCTGGCCCAAAAACCCTCTTCTGGCCATCAAGGAAAGGGAGGCTCAGAGAGGGAAGGCAGTTGCCCAAGGTCACACAGCAGAGCAGGAGAGACGGGCTCTCAGCTCG
>NW_006197166.1:0-1135 GCF_000334495.1 Tupaia belangeri chinensis | reverse complement strand
TGATTACATTAAACTTTATCCCGTTCCCTTTCCCCAGCCATTTTAGCCAAGCTATATCCTGTTTGGGTAGAAATTATTATAGTTAATGATAGGATTATTTCTAAGTTTGCTAATCAAAAGCATCATTTTTCTTTCCAACTTGTTGAATGATGAAAAATTGTATCACTAAAAGGTGATCTTTTTGTCTTTTAGTAACCTAAAGGAAACAATAGTTTAGTAAACTATTGTGTCTCAGAAAATTCATAAACTTTAACCAACTCTCACAGCACACAGTTGTGTATATTGTCTATTTTATTGTTTAATATATCTCATAGAATAACAGCATTTAAAAGGGTTCTAGAAGGCTAGTCAAGTCTTTTGGTCTCAGAGAAGTAACTCAGAAATGATGTGAAATGTAAGGTTGTCGATGAATTTCCATATGGGCTAAACTGGCAAGGACAGGATAAAGTGGAAAGGACAGATATCGATGAGATAAAGAGTTCAGTTTATCTCATCAATATCTGTTTTTTCCCTTGCTTAACTATATATATTTCAACCTGTTTTAGAAGGAAATAAATTTCATTTGGCTTGAATTACTTTTCATATAATTAAAAAAAGTTGTAATGTATTTTTTCTTCAAGATAAAAATGGCTCATTTCTATAAATTACAGGACCTTTTGAGAGGCCTTCCTATTACCTTTCTCTTAAATATAAATCTTGTGTACATCTGTCACTGTCTATTACATTGTTCATTTGTTTGGCCTTATACTTATGATGAGATATTTAAAAATATATTGATTTTGAAGTAGTGACTCCATGTCCTAAAAGAGCTGTTATAAAAAGAATGTAATCACATACTTGAACGGTTTCATTCATGACAAATGAAAGAATATAATCAGCATGAGCTCCATCATGCTACTGCAATTCCTCCTATTGTTTTTGATATATTTCTTTCCAGTCTTTTTACCAATAGGAAATTTTGTTCATCCATAGTTATCATTTTTCCTTGCTCCTTTTAAGCCAATTATTATAAATAACTTTAATATTTAAGCAAATATTATAGCAAAGCATTTCCCAGTTTTTGATAATCTTTATAGTCATCAATTATTAAATCATTTCATTGATTGATTCTACCCTTCTTCTATGTGGGGATAGT
>NW_006197165.1:0-873 GCF_000334495.1 Tupaia belangeri chinensis | reverse complement strand
AAAAAAGAAAGAAAGAAAGAAAAGCACCTTGGTTCACAGGACTCCAACTATTGATAAAATCACCCAGGGAGTTTTATTTAAAATTGTGGTGCCTGGGTCCGGTCTCCAGAGATCCTGGGCTGATGAGACTGGGTCGGCCTGGCACGGGACTGGAACAAGCTCCCCGGGGGCTGCATGTGCACGTGACAGTGTGGGAAGCCTTGGTCTTGCAGACTTCTCAGATCCCGCGGAGCCTCCAAGTTTGGGGCCTCTTTGAACGAGTTCAGCTGAGGATGGAAACCCTGAGAAAGCGGCCCAGGCAGCTGGAGATAAATCACTCACTGGCTGGCGCTGCAGCTGCGGCTTGAGAACTGTGCTTTCTGGCCTCCGCTGTCCGTGCTCCCGTGACCAGAACGCAGCTCGTCCCACAGACTTTCTTTTTAGAAAGAAAGAAAAAAAAAAACTGTTAAGCATATTTTCCGAGGTTTAATTTCCTTCCAGTGTCCTGAAGAAACCTTCCTAAAACCTTCTGCAGCCTCAACCCCACTCTCTAGTAATAACATCAAAGACTTTGAAATGGAGACCCAGGGAGACTTTGCTAAAGTCAACAAAGCCCAGGGGAGGAGGGAAATGAGACAGAACACAGGGCTTAAATTGTCACCAAAGAGGTGAGAGAGGAAAGCTGGTTGGGGTGGGAAGGGGATGCCGAATCCCAGGAGTTTAAAATTTGGGGAAAGAAGAGAAACACACCAGTTTTGCCAGATTTAATAAATGAACTCCAAGGTGCCTAGTTCGATATGGATTTCCGATAAATAATACATATGCATACTGTGTATCTTACACAACACTGAGATATACTTATGCCAAATATTGCACGAGCTATACTTACACTGA
>NW_006197164.1:0-244 GCF_000334495.1 Tupaia belangeri chinensis | reverse complement strand
CAGCACAGTTTAAAAGACGGTTAGTTTACTTGGCTTCTTTTAGATTGACATGAAAAAATGTTCCTATTATTTTCCATAATAGGAGAAATATTTCAGTGAATTTTTTGATAGACTCCCAAATGCATGATGAGCCATTCTTTGATTACAGGTACAATACATTGCCTTAAGATCTGTCCCTATCTCTTCTCATTTGTCTTTTTTATTTTTTGAGGGGGGAGGGGGAGATAAATTTATGCTATAGGGT
>NW_006197163.1:0-528 GCF_000334495.1 Tupaia belangeri chinensis | reverse complement strand
TTCTCCTCCTGGGATCTTAGGCATACATGCAAGTATGTCTGATGTGATTTTCAAGCCTCTACCTTTGTGACTTAAACCATAATCAAATGTGAGTCCAGCGATTTATCTCCTATGTCATCTGTTGATTTTTCAGTAAGTTTTGAGATGGCTTTCACAGTTTTCATAGAAAGATGAGCATTACTAATGATTTACCAATTATATCATAGCAAGGACAAACAGTGATAGCATTTACTGAACAGAAATTACTATCAAAACTTTAAAAAACAGTAACTTTTATTTAATCATAAGCCAGTCTTACCTACAACACAACTGTCCAACAAAAATATCCCATCAGCCAATCAATTGATTAATGCTGTAGGATATCAATTAATTATAGTACACATAAAAAATGAGACATGTGGCCAGCAGGTGATGTGGTGGTGGAGGTACTGAACTACACGACTGACCACAGTTTGAGTACCAGACCAGGAGGCTTTTTTGTTTCACTTTTCATTTTCGTACCTCCATCTCTGTCTGATCAAATTTTTA
>NW_006197162.1:0-684 GCF_000334495.1 Tupaia belangeri chinensis | reverse complement strand
GCTAACTGCTGGTTCCCAAAAATGTGCCTTTTTAAAAATATAGTCTCATCTGATCTCTTCAAATAGATTATACTGTGTATATAGATAACTTACCGGAGGACACTGAGCCAGTTTATCAGCTGCTACCATCTGGACATTGAGGTGTTTAGCTTGAGATTTCCCTCGAGACTTTATTAACCTTTGTAAAACCTGTAAAAGATATGAATTCTTAACAAATATCTGTACTCAGGTAAACTACACGGTACACTGTTTGCTCCTTTCTCAGGAGTAAAGAGGCTTTTTATATGGGTCTTATTTTTTTTTTATAAACAGCACAATTGGCTTATAATAAACTGGGTATAAAATACAATGCATAAGACTTATGCAAAATTAACAAGACTTCATACATCTAAGCTGCAAGCTTTGAGGACTAACATACAGGTTATTCTGAGTCTTTTCTAGGCTCAATTTGTATCATGACCTTTTTAATATTTATTTATTTATTTGACCAGAAAGAGACAGAGAGGAAGAGGGAAAAAATGAGAAAACAAGCTGCTAGGTCCAGGACTCAAATTGTGGTCAGCCATGTGGGAGCCCAGCAATGTAACCACTATGCCATCTGCTGCCCCCCCCTCAATTTTTTTTTTAACCATGAGAGGGGCTGGCAGGTGGTGTGGTTCTAGTCCTGGACTGAGAGGCTTGAAA
>NW_006197161.1:0-299 GCF_000334495.1 Tupaia belangeri chinensis | reverse complement strand
GCCATTACGCTAACCGCTGGTTCCCAGCTATTTCTTTATGCCATATTGAATCTTCCCTCGTTATTAACTGCTCATCTTTGTCTACAATTAGATTCTTGGTCTTAAATTCTATTTTCTTAGCTATGTGGATGGCCAGCCCAGCTCTTTTACGCTTCTGTTTGCATGGCATATCCTTTTCTAGTCATTTACTTTCTTATCACTAGTATATAGCTGAAGCTTAATTTTAAAAATTATTTATATTTCATCATTGTATGTCTTTTTTTCCATTTTTCCCCCCCACAGGCTACCCTTTTAAAAAA
>NW_006197160.1:0-253 GCF_000334495.1 Tupaia belangeri chinensis | reverse complement strand
GCAAGTTCTTAATCTTTGTTTTCGGCTTCAGGTTGCCGCCTGCGGCCACGTGCAGGCACATGCCTGGCGGCCACATGCAGGCCCAGGGGCCATGCACAGGGCTGGCAGCCACGCGCAGCCGCAGGCCCAGAGGCCACGTGCAGGCCTGGCGGCCACGCACAGGCACAGGCCCAGCGGCCACACTCAGGCCCGGTGACCATGCGCAGGCGCAGGCCCGGTGGTCATGTGCAGGCCCGGCGGCCACACGCAGGCC
>NW_006197159.1:0-505 GCF_000334495.1 Tupaia belangeri chinensis | reverse complement strand
ATGGCTACTGTGAACTAGATTTTTACGAGAAAAAAGATTCTCTACTACTACTTCAGGTTCCAAAAAACGAGCTAGTGGCAGAAGACAAGGTTCCCCATGGCTACAGTGAAGTAGATTTTTAAGGGAAAGAAGATTCTCTACTACTACTTCAGCCTCCAACAAACGAGGTAGCGGCAGAAGACAAGGTTCCCCATGGCTACAGTGAAGTAGATTTTTAAGGGAAAGAAGATTCTCTACTACTACTTCAGCCTCCAACAAACGAGGTAGCGGCAGAAGACAAGGTTCCCCATGGCTACAGTGAAGTAGATTTTGAAGGGAATGGAGATTGTCTACTACTACGTCAGCGTACAACAAACGAGCTAGCCTCAGAAGACATGTTTCCCCATGGGTACAGTGAAATAGATTTTTAAGGGAAAGAAGATTCTCTACTACTTCAGCCTACAACAAACGACCTAGGGGCAGAAGGCAAGGTTTCCAATGTCTACAGTGAAGTAGATTTTGAAGG
>NW_006197158.1:0-357 GCF_000334495.1 Tupaia belangeri chinensis | reverse complement strand
GCCCACGCAGCACACGTATGTGCACCTCAGACACCTGGATCTCACGGAGCAGAAGTGAGTCAGGTCGTGACGTTCTCCCATGTTTTCTCGCATCTTCTCCTGGGTTCCATCTGAGGCCCTCACCCCCTGGACTGTATGAGTCTGTAACCTACAAATATTTCTGCCAGCTGTATTAGTGATTTTTCTATTTTGTTGGGCTTTTGCTATATGGCACTTGCACTCGAGGGAGAGAGAGACAGAGACAGTGAGAAGGACAGTGAGCAATCTCCCCGCCTCAAGTAGGATGGCCATTCTCCTCCGAAGATCTTGGGCACACAGGCACACGCGTCTGGTCTGAGTTTTAAGCCACCAGGTTCA
>NW_006197157.1:0-1144 GCF_000334495.1 Tupaia belangeri chinensis | reverse complement strand
CTTTCTCTCTCACTGTCTCTCTCTGGTCAACCTTAAACATCTAAAATATAAAAAATAATGACAAGGAATAAAATTTTTTTTAAAAAGTACACAGAGTAAGAATCTGTTGTTTTTCCAAATAGCTTATCAACTGTCTCAGTATTATTACTTAACAGCCTCTTGATTTGTGATACTTACTTTATCACATGGTATATATGTTTTGTTTTTTTAAGCTGTTTCATGGAACTATTTATTGTGCCAATAGTGTAAGAATTTAGTTTTTGGCATTTATGTTACAATTGTTTCACTAGATTAGAATTCATCAATCATCACCTTCTATAGCCAAGTCAAAATAAAGCACTTGCGGCTTTGGAAAGCTGTTGTGGTGCTTTATGGTTCCTTACTGTCATTGAAACTGTTTTCTCTACTGGAACTCCTTCCATATTCTCCTTTCCAAGCCATCTCTCTGTCCAACCTCAACTAAAAAGTTGGCTTAAGGGTCACATCTTGACCTCTCACCTATACAGAGCTAATTTAGGATGTTCTGCTTACTTTTTAAAAAAAATTTACCAGGGGGAACATACATTCCAAGAAGACAGACTGGGGGCAGGGGTGAGAAAGCACCTCCAAAAGGGGCATGGTCATGCCACTATCTCTCTCCTCCATTTCTGCTTTCAGGATTTGGGGCATGGTGCACACACACAGGGTTTGTTTCTCAAGCTGCTGGCTTGAATTGTGCCATGTGGGATCAAATGGCCTCAAACACCGCACTATCAGCTGGCCCAACTTTTGTTTAAGTTAATTCATTATTCTCGTCCATGAGAGAAAGAGACAGAAAAACAGGCACTCCCGACAGGTATTTACACTGTGATCTATCCCCACCCTCAGTCAGCTCCAAAGTACACAAAGAGACCTGGGATATGAACCCAGGACCTTTGCATGTGGGTCTAGCATCACAGAGTACTATATTATCATGATGCTACCAGCTAGCCAGAAACTCCACTTCTGTGCTCATCCCCTGCACTTCAGTACAGTGGGAAGAGCTCATTATGACGATGTACCATATTAACCTCTTTCACATACATTACGATCCGTTTGCCTCTCCAGGCTGAGACTTGCAGCCCTTCAGGGACTCTCTGTATGCTCTTGTCCATCTCTGTGTTTC
>NW_006197156.1:0-667 GCF_000334495.1 Tupaia belangeri chinensis | reverse complement strand
CTTCTTTGTGTTCATCCATGTGTGAAAAAAATATCTGTTCAGGGCATGTTGGGGGGGGGCGGTTGGGTATTGAGGTGGTTTCTAAATTCTTCAGGGGAAATCATGTGCAATTGGGAGACCATTATTTATCCCTCATTTTCCAGATTTAAAGAAAAAAATTAATGACTTCATTAAGGGTTGCCTCATTTGGAGTATGATAGAACAATAGTTAAGCAGATCTTATTGTCACTCCGTCTAACCAGCCTCTTAAAACAGCAGCATAGAAAATACTTCACGTCTCTGACCAAAATTCCATCTTTTTCGTAATGTGTTATGGCATTTCAAGAGGGATGCAGTTAGGGTCACTGAGAAAGAGAAAACTCCAGAACATTTTTTGAAACCTTCTTGGTTACCAACACTGTGACAGGTGCCAATTCCTTGGGTCTAAACTATCGCCATACAGACAAGGACACTGCTGTGTAGGTTTTTCTAAAGTGGCCAGTTCAAATGGGTCCAAAGGGAATAAACAGTAGGGTTTTTTTTTTTTTTGCCATAGGGTATGTGCACTCGCCAGAGAGAGAGAGACGGGGAAAGTGAGAAATCACTCTCTAGGGATGAGGGCCAAGCTACAATTCCTCCTCCATTCTCTGCCTGGGTTTTTGGGCACAAACGTACATTTGCCTCATGT
>NW_006197155.1:0-211 GCF_000334495.1 Tupaia belangeri chinensis | reverse complement strand
GGGAGGCCCAGGTCTGCGTCCCAAGGGCTCTAATACCCGTAGGGCACGGGCGCTGTCCAGGTGCCGCCAGCTGAGCGGCCAGGAGCCGGGATCCGCCTAGACTCGAGAGTGCTCTTTCCCGCAGGGCGCCCACTTCTGTCTTTCTTCGTTCTGTGTTCTCGATGTAGCCTGATTTCCGGTTACCTGGGCGATGTGGGAACATGTTATTTAA
>NW_006197154.1:0-205 GCF_000334495.1 Tupaia belangeri chinensis | reverse complement strand
ATACCTGGCAAGATTACCCTTCATGTGGGAAAAGAAAAGAAAAACATTCTTGGATAAACAAAACTTGATAGAATTTACCAACTCCAGACAAGCTGTTCAAAAAGTTCTGAAAGGAGTACTATTCCAAGAAAACTAAGAGAGAGATAGACAACAATAAAAGAACAAAAAACAACCAGCATTATGGCCAACTTAATGGTGGGGACAA
>NW_006197153.1:0-490 GCF_000334495.1 Tupaia belangeri chinensis | reverse complement strand
GGGGTGATTTCTCACTTTCCCTCTTAACTGTGTCTGTTACTCTTTGGCTAGTGCACTTGCCCTATGGCAAAAATCTCTAAAAAAAAAAAAAACTATTCATTAGCATACTTTAATAAAATCAACAAAAAATTCTTATTATCATTTAACATTAAGTCATATGCATATTTCCCCCATTGTCTAGAGAGCTCATTATAAGCAGCTTGCTGAAATCAGAATCCCAGCAAGGTAAATATGTTGTATATGATGATTAGATCTCTAAATCAATTCATCTCCCTCTTCAAAAAATTTACCCTGTACTATTTTCCCACAAATAGATTTGACTAACTACTTTTTTATAATAAGACTTAGCTTATTCTGCTAGTCTTTCTTTCTCTCTCTCCCTCGCTTTTTTTTTTTTTTCCATACACTGTCAGTCCAAGATCAAGCTTAACTTTATGCTAAGGGACTTCATAGATGGTACTGTGAACTTACTGATTCACTGATCGTCCCA
>NW_006197152.1:0-404 GCF_000334495.1 Tupaia belangeri chinensis | reverse complement strand
CATGGTGTCACCCCTCTTTCAGTCTTTCACTTCTGAGCTTTTTTCCCCTTGCCCTGTGTATCTTTGCCATGACCGCGGCAGGGACAAATGCCAGAGGTGTTGATGCAAAGGAAAGTACCCATGGAGTAAAGAGGTGCAGGATTTTGTCCTAAATCATCAGCTTTGCTAGCAAAACCCACAGAACATCATTGTATCAACTGCAGCTGCAGGAAGTGTGTCCTTTCTGGCCCGAGCTCCGAGAATGTGGAGCTGACTGAATGTGTCCATCGCTTGCTCCCTTGGCCACCTCTTGTGGACTGCAAATTCTTTGGAAAATAGGATGCATGCTGCAGAGAGGCAGGAATTAAAAATTCATTAGCCTCCTGAAGCACTGTCCTGTTAACTTCAGAAATACTCACAACAGT
>NW_006197151.1:0-312 GCF_000334495.1 Tupaia belangeri chinensis | reverse complement strand
TGAACTAAGACAATCTTGTTTGTTTAGCTTAAACAACTTAGGAAGTTAAAAAAATTGTGATGTTCAGTGTGGCTCTACTTCTAAAGTTAGTTGGGAAAGCAGTTTTATGTCCCGACCCGGGGGGACAGCGGAACTGGTTTCTTGATTGAAGGAGTGAGAGCCGGGTCAAGCAGCGTAGTGTTACAGCACGGAGACGACAGTGTCGTCTGTTTATAGTGGGCAGCATGATACAGCACATAGATGACGCAGTGTCACGTCATCTTCTGTGAGCAGCACGGAGTCGACACGGTATCACAGCTCTTCAGGGTCGTC
>NW_006197150.1:0-291 GCF_000334495.1 Tupaia belangeri chinensis | reverse complement strand
TGGGTGGTAAAAGCGGTGGGAGGTGTAAAGGGAAGAAACATTTAACAGAAAAAGAGAATGCAAAGTTCTCTGTTAAAAAAAGTTCTGGGGGCCAGCAGGTGGCATGGTGGTTAAGGCACTGGACTCCCATGTGGCCAACCATAGTTCAAGTCCTGATCTGGTGACTTCAAAATATGCCAGGCACATGTGAATACATGCTCAGAATCCCAGGAGGAGAATGGAAGAAAAGGGATTGCAGCATGGCTTTCCTTACTGGAGTGGGGGGAATGATTTCTCCTTTTCCCTCTCACT
>NW_006197149.1:0-210 GCF_000334495.1 Tupaia belangeri chinensis | reverse complement strand
ACAAAGAGGCCATTGGGCTTGCATTCTAAGATGGCTACTACCCAGACTGGCTCATTCTTCATATACTTATTAAGGAAGAAGTCACCAGAGCATTTGCTAAAGTTTTTGCAGCTGCTCAGATAGCAGTAAGACTGCAAGAGATGTTTAGGGAACATGTCAAAATATTGATCCTGCCGACATGGTCACATGTTCCTGTTTTCAGGGAAGAAT
>NW_006197148.1:0-244 GCF_000334495.1 Tupaia belangeri chinensis | reverse complement strand
TATTTTATTTTACTTTATTTATTTATTTTTACTAATTTTAATTTGATCAGAGAGGGACAGGCTGAGAGAGAAAGAGAGAGAAAGAAAGCAAGAATGCAAGCCACCAAGTCCTGGACTTGAACCACGGTCAGCCTTATGGAAGTCCAGCATCCTTAATCACCACACCATCTGCTGGGCCCCAACATTTCTCATTCTAATGAGCAATTTATGAGAGTTCCAATTCTTCCATATCCTTGCTCACATT
>NW_006197147.1:0-505 GCF_000334495.1 Tupaia belangeri chinensis | reverse complement strand
AGAAAGAGAGAGAGTAAGTGAGGAAGCAAGTCGCCAGGTCCGGGATTTGGATTGTCGCTTTTTATGTACAAGTAACCGGTGCTCAGAAGTTGAGTCCTGAGAGAGGCTGCCTCAGCAGGACCAGAGACCAGGCAAAGCCTTCTGGGTCCCATGGTGACCTGGCTTCTTGTTCTGATCTTAGATTTGACCCCCATACTGTTGTCTCTACTCCTAGCATCTATCTGAGCATAGTTTTCTTGTCCCTTCTGATTAATTTCTCCATACTCTTTCCAAAAGTGAGGGTCTAAAACAAGGTGCAATAAGTAGGGATCCTGTCTTTCAAGCCGGAGAGTTATAGAGTTTTCTGTCTTTTTTATTAACTATGTGGCTTTGGACACTTTGCTTACTTCTCTAAGCCTCAGTTTCTTTATATGCAAAGGGAAGATAAAGCATCTCCTGTACCCAGGCTTACTGTGAGGAATAAATAATTAAGAATAAACAGAGACCAGCAGTTGGCATAATGGCT
>NW_006197146.1:0-485 GCF_000334495.1 Tupaia belangeri chinensis | reverse complement strand
TTACGCTAACTGCTGGTCCCAGTTATTATAAATTCTTAAAGACAGAAGTTTAATACAGAAAACGCCAGTTTAATTCATGAGAACCGCAGGAGCTCAGGGAGTTGGACTCAGTCAGGGGCAGCTGGAAGCAGGAGAATGCAGCATCGAGGCCATGCGCTTGCTCTGACGAGCCGGACTCTGCTCTTGTAACTCTGTCTTGTTGCAAAAAAATCACTTCTAGGCTTTCCGCTAAATTACACATATTATTCATAATTGTTGTGGCCGACTAAACTGGAGACAGGCAGATGTTGAAAAATAAAGCAACCCAGACAATACTGACAGTGATAAAAACGAGTTACTTCAACTGTCTAGAGGGTAGGCCCTACTGGAAGGTTAGGTCTTATAGTCTGAAATAAAAATTTCCCTTCTAAATAAGTTGCTTTTACTTATTTAAATATTTCAAATATCTGTGTCTGAGTTTTCCAAAATAAACAAATGGTCTGTAG
>NW_006197145.1:0-436 GCF_000334495.1 Tupaia belangeri chinensis | reverse complement strand
GCTTATGAGATAAGGCACTCCTGAAGGTTTGAGTCAACATCCATTGGAAGGAAACAGCTTTTGTCCACAGCTCTGTAGATTGAGCAGGAGAATTGGTTCTGGCTTTTCTCTCTCTCTTACACAGTCTAGTGATTACTGCAGCAGTTTTCACAATGCCCAATATGTGAAACTAAAAGCACAAACACAAGAAAGAGTACTATTTAGCAATTTAAAATACTGAAGTATTGGTACCAGCTGGTGGTCTGATGGTTAAGTAAGTTGCATCCCACATGACTAATTACAAGGTTCAAGTCCCCAGAATGCTTAGTTGGAAAAGTGCTTACACATCTATGTTTATTGTGGCATTATTCACAATTGCAAAGACATGGAACCAACCCAAATGTTCACAAACACAAGTAGTATTTCACACTCTGTGAAATACTACTCAGTCATAAAA
>NW_006197144.1:0-791 GCF_000334495.1 Tupaia belangeri chinensis | reverse complement strand
GTCAAATTTAAAAATAATAAATTTAATAAATTTTTTTTTTTTTTTTTTAATTTTCAAAGTAAATATTGCACTGACTCCTTCAGCATAATCTTACATCTCGGGAGTGCTGGAGATGAGGTGGTGATGGAATAAAGGAACAAGAGAAAAAGTGGAGACTAAGGAGACCTGGGGTCCTCGGCCTCACTCCCCACTCTGTCTCAGGCTGGGTCACCCCATCTGGGATCTCGCCTCCCCCGAAGTCACTCTAATTCCTCCTGCACACCCCCGCCCCGCCCTCAGAAGGCGACTAAATGCAGCAATCTTGAAGTTTTCCGGTGAGCTCAAGATGAAGGCGTACTTAGGAAGAAGCACGGGGACTTGGCTTGAGATGTTCCATCAAGACCCCTTTCTTTTCTGCTCCATCTTCCGAAAACGTAATGAAAAAGTTCCATCTCACTGTTATTGAACCTCGCACAGGGGAACTGCGCTTCAAATCGATCGGCCGAGCTCTGCCTCCAGAGTGGATCAGTCTGTGCTCACAGAGGGAGCGATTTGCTTTAGACATTTTAAAAACCCATCTTGCTTGGGCTTGGGTTATAAAAAAAGGGCTAAAACTGATTGATGGGATTTCTACTTTGTAACTTCACCAATATAGAGGGGGAAACATCTTGTTTTTACGTCTCTTGGACAAGAGCATGGGAAATGCAGAAGGCGCGTGCTACGGCAGGTGGCGCTCTGTTCTCCCCCAGCCGCAGCTCGCCCTGCGGGGTGTTCCTGCGTACCAGACACCCACAGAATTAACCCTCAACACA
>NW_006197143.1:0-349 GCF_000334495.1 Tupaia belangeri chinensis | reverse complement strand
AAAAAAAAAACTAAATAAGCATGAAAATGCCAAAGCTATTCTTTCAACCATCAGTTTTCATTGTTAACATCGCCTCACCCTCAAACTTGTTTTCCTTTCTTTTGTTGCTTGCCTCTAATCTTTTGTGAGCATGGACCCATAACATCAAGTTTATTAGAAGTGTAAGGCTCTTGGGGCTAGTAGATAGCATGGTGGTTAAGGCATTAGATCCCCATGGTGACTGGTGGCGGGGCAGCGACATCGTTGGGGACCCGGGTTGAGTTGGACTTCCTTCTCCCCCAGGTCCCAAGGTTCAAGTCCCTAATCTTGAAGCATTCTGCAGCTTGAAAAACACTCCAGGTACATGTGC
>NW_006197142.1:0-796 GCF_000334495.1 Tupaia belangeri chinensis | reverse complement strand
TCTGTCTATCTATCTCACAGTTTCTTTATCAACTCAGCAGTTAACAGGTATCTAGGATTTTTAAAAATATCTTGGCTATTGTGAATAATGCTACAATGAATATGGTGGTACAGATCTCTTTACCATGTGGTGATTTCATTTTCTTTGGATATATACTCAGAATGGAACTGTTGGGTCAGATAGCCATTCTATTTTTACTTTCTTTAGAAACCTTCATGTTTTCCATACTGGCTGCACAAATCCACATTCCCGTAAAAAGTGTATGAAGACTCCATTTTCTCTACCCCCTTACCAACTTGTTCCCTTGTCTTTTAGCTAACAGTTATCCTAACCATTAGTAGGTGGTATCTCTGAGTGGTTTTGATTTGCATTTCCATGAAGATTAGTGATATTGCAAACCTTTTCATATAGCTAGCTGTTGACTATTTTCATGTCATTTTTGTAGAAATATGTTTAGGTTCTTCACTCATTTTAAACATGGGTTATATGTTTCTTGCTATTTGAGTTGAGTTGTTCATAAATTTTGAATATTGACCCCTTATCAGATTCATGGTTTGGAAATATTTTTCCTAGACTTTGCCTTTTCATTTTGTTGATTTTTTTTTCTGTGCAGGAGCTTTTAGTTGGATGCAGCCCCATTGATTTATTTTTGCTTTTTAGCTTGAGCTTTTGGTGGGGTATCCATGACATCATTGACAAAGCCAGTGTTAAGGAACTTTTCCACTATGTGATCCTCTAGGAGTTTTATGTCTTCAGGTCCTTTTGTTTTGTTTAGGCCTTTTCTGAATGTGGAGAT
>NW_006197141.1:0-256 GCF_000334495.1 Tupaia belangeri chinensis | reverse complement strand
AATATCCTAGTTTAAAGGTGAAGAGGTCCTGGGGTCAGCAGGTGGTGTGGTTAAGGCACCAGATCCCACATGGCTGACCACGTGGTTGGAGTCCAGGTCCCAACAGCTTGAAAGCTACATAGGGTAGGCAGGACTACATGCCCAAAACCCCAAGAGGAAACTGGAGGAGAAGGGATTATGGTTTGGCTAGCCCTGGGGTTGGGGGGTATGTGAGTTTTTCTCTTTCCTCTCTCTCTCTCTCTATCTCTGTCTCTCT
>NW_006197140.1:0-757 GCF_000334495.1 Tupaia belangeri chinensis | reverse complement strand
TTTTTTTTTTACTTCTGAAACACAATTTTAACATCTCGAAAACCAATAGCAGTGACATCTTTTTATAATTCTCTAAAAATTGATTAACTTTATTTCACACAATGCAATCCTGCAGCTCCCTATTGAGTATATGCATAGCAATTTAAATTTTCATCTTTTGAAATAATCAGAGCTGATATTAACTGAGCACTTGCTATGGATCTGATGGCCTGCTAAGCAACTTAACCTGCATGAACCTGTTTAATTTTCTATTAATATGATGGTTTAAATGATGTCTTAGCTCCATTTCATGAATGAGAAGACTAAGGCATAAGGAGTTTAAATAATGTCTAACATCATGCCGCGTATAAGTAATGAAAACCAAATCTGAAGCTAGCCAGGTTTCTTTTCAAGTGTGAATGGCAGAGAATCGGCCCATGTCTTCTTGCAATTTACATATAGCATCTACCCATTGAGTTATTTATCAATCATTTAACTAATGATGGTCTCTTTCCTCTGCTCTTGAAGTAGAAATTATAATAGTGCTTATTTCATAGGGTTGTAGAGAATAAAATAAAATAACAGGTTAAATGCTTTCAAAAATTTGAATTTCTTTGCATGTGTTGGCTTTTTTATACTTAAATTTTAACTATGTTAAACAGAGTCAAAGATATAAAAATGTATACAGTAAGTTAAATAAAGTTCAATATCATCATCTTTATCTGTATTAATTATTAGAGATACAACCAAATATTGTCATGATTTTTTATTACAGGGG
>NW_006197139.1:0-451 GCF_000334495.1 Tupaia belangeri chinensis | reverse complement strand
TCAAATTAAAATAAATAAATACATAAAGTTACACAATTATTTTTTAATTAATTAAATAAATAACCTTCACCTATCTCCCACTTATATATTCTTCATCTCAGTATACTTTTCTTATAGCATTACAGCTTTGAATTCATATTCACTGCCAAACCAAGTCGTATGTTATGAATGTTTTCTTTCTTATATCACTTTTCATTTTTCCTTAAGCTCACAACCACCTTATTTTTTCATTTGCTATGTTTTCTCTATAGTTCTTGGGAATTCTTTCTCCTTTGTCCAGTTGCCTCCCAATTCACTTTTCTAAGCAGGGTAATGTATCAGATGATCTATAAGTTCTACTTCTATTTTCTAAACTCTCCTACCAGAGCCTTTTGCCCTCCTGTTCTCTGGGTCTGCCACACAGCTGTCACCCCTAGTCCTCCCTTCCTCCTCATTTAAGAGTGTTCCCATG
>NW_006197138.1:0-346 GCF_000334495.1 Tupaia belangeri chinensis | reverse complement strand
CAATATAATGTACACATACATCAAAACATCATTTTCACATACTGTAAGAAAAGTGTTTTTTTTTTTTAATTAATATTTTTAGCTTGTGTTGGAAACCTGAGCACTAGTAGTAAATGGCATTCTAATGGTTGCAGTAGAATTTAAATCTACTGACTACTGTGCTCTTGTAAGCTTTGTCCGAATGTGGGCAAATTTTAAAGCAACTTCTGTTTTGCTCTGATGTTCCTGTTTTATGTAGATATGGCCCAAATAGTGTCCTATGGATAGCTGAGGCTTTGGAAGCATTGCTTTAGTTGAGGTGTATTTCATTTAAAACCAAGATAAAAATTATCTCCCTCCTTAAAAC
>NW_006197137.1:0-452 GCF_000334495.1 Tupaia belangeri chinensis | reverse complement strand
GTAAGGCCTGGTGTCAGACACCAGGGTGGCCTCTGGTGTGCATCAGCCCTTCTGTCTCAGGCCCTAAGCAGTGTACCCTCATCTGTACCCCATTACCAATGAATGTCTTTGTCATCAGGTTCCCTCTCCCAGCCTGTGCTGAGCCAACCACCCTCCCTTTCTGCATCTCCTGGAGAAACAGCCAGACTCACCTGCACCTTGAGCAATGACATCAATGTTGGTGGCCAATATATGTACTGGTACCAGCAGAAGCAAGGGAGCCCTCCCTGGTGGTTCATGTACTATTACTCAGATTCTGACAAGCAGTTGTGGCCTGGGGTCCCAGCCGAGTCTCTGGTTCCAAAAATACCTTGAAGAACACAGTGTTTCTGCACATCTCTGGGCGCCAGGCTGAGGATGAGGCTGAGTATTCCTGTCAAATTAGGTAGAGTACTACATCTCACAGTGACACA
>NW_006197136.1:0-253 GCF_000334495.1 Tupaia belangeri chinensis | reverse complement strand
CATGGGGAGACACCCTGTGGCTGTGGAGTCTTCTGTGGAGCAGGAGGGGTGGGAAGGTGGGCCAATCTTCCAGCCGATGGTTCCCTCTCCCTGCACCCCTTGGTGCTCTGGTCCTTTTGGGCATGGACATGGGTGGTGCTGACTGACTTGGCTGCAGCTGCCCAGGCCCCAGAATGGGAGCAGGCGGCAGTCCGCGGACTCCACATGTGGAGGGTCAGGCTAGGGAGGGGAGGGAGGGCTGGAGCTCCTCTCT
>NW_006197135.1:0-482 GCF_000334495.1 Tupaia belangeri chinensis | reverse complement strand
TTAACCACCATGCCATCTGCTGGCTCCCCTCATTAATTTCTGAGGGCATTTCAGTGTAGCTCTGTCTACACTCCTAAAATGAAATAGATGGGCTAGGTCATTAAGCACCTCCCAAACTGTCAGGATCCGTGGACATTTAAGTTTGTCAGAAGGGTTTTACCAAGGCATCCCACACTATTGAATGTCCCTTCCAATTCACTGTCCTGACCTGGCCTCAAGAACACCTCCTGTGCAGCACCGTCTCCAGTATCTGCAGCTGGACAGTCCATGTAGTCTTCACTAGGTAAGTCCAGGGTGTTACAATAAAATTCTTGTTTTGGGCCATTTTTTGCAATAGACCAAGAGTCTAGACTATAATCAGGCATTTAATTTGAATCATAGCTCTCCCAGTACTTAGTTGAAAGTGTTTAACATGTAATTTAACCTCTCTGAGCCTCCAAAACTTATTAGGAAATTTGGAGAAGGGGGGACCAGCAGTTAGT
>NW_006197134.1:0-208 GCF_000334495.1 Tupaia belangeri chinensis | reverse complement strand
CAAGTGTCTGTGCTGCCTTGTGCAGGACTTCACTCGTGAGTGAAGAATCTGGGACTAGCAGGGGAGACAGACAGAGAACGAGAGTGAGTTTTCCTTTGCTCAGGAAAGCTAAATGTCCCCAATTCAGCTGGTTAGCCCATGGCTGTTCCTATTTCCAGTGCTGCCAAACCAGCTGCTTGGTAGTGTGGACAAACCACGGGCTCTGGGG
>NW_006197133.1:0-296 GCF_000334495.1 Tupaia belangeri chinensis | reverse complement strand
AACCTCTGTATTTTTCCAGGATTAAGAAAATTAATTTATTTTCGGGGTTCATATCATTTGAGGACATTGCTCTGGACTTTACCTGGGAGGAGTGGCAGGACCTGGAAGATGCTCAGAAGATTCTATACAAGGATGTGGTGCTGGTGATCTACAGCAACCTGATGTTTTTGGGACAACCCATTGCCAAGCCTGCAGTGATCTTCAAGTTGGAACAAGGAGGAGATCCAGGGACATTACAAGAACTTCCCAACTTGAGCCTCCCAGCCAGAAGAGGTCAGGCCTTCAGAAGAAGATTC
>NW_006197132.1:0-220 GCF_000334495.1 Tupaia belangeri chinensis | reverse complement strand
TTAAACTTCAGTTTATTCATCTGTTATGTGACAATGGT
Organism: Tupaia belangeri chinensis; assembly: GCF_000334495.1. Lineage (NCBI taxonomy): Eukaryota > Metazoa > Chordata > Mammalia > Scandentia > Tupaiidae > Tupaia > Tupaia belangeri. The sequence goes on along the minus strand of NW_006197132.1, from coordinate 182 downwards.
GATACTACCAATTTCACGTAATTGAGAGGACATATGAAACAAAATAATTTCCAATCTATCGTGCACTGTCACAGAGGACAGAGGAAGCCTGGACTGGTGAAATTGATTAAATGATCTGCTGAAGAATGGCTAAATTAAAAAAAAAGTGCTTAGTGCTGGTGAGGTTGTGGTGAAAAGGAAAC
>NW_006197131.1:0-667 GCF_000334495.1 Tupaia belangeri chinensis | reverse complement strand
AAGAGTTCTTAAAGAACTTCATAGGTAGTTAGATGGTGTCTGCTTAATTTCTCAGTGTCTGAAATATCAGCAGTTAAGAGACTGTAAGAACAAGTGTTTTTGGAGGGCTCACATGGTTTTTGTTTTTGTTTTTTTGTTTTTTTGTTTTTTGTTGTTGTTGTTTTTTAGGGGCTTTTGCTATAGGGTGAGTGCGCTTGCCAGAAAGAGAGAGACAGGGAGACAGAAAAGTGAGAAATCACCCCCCAGGGGAGATGGCCACGCTGCAATCCCTTCTCCTCCATTCTCCTCTCCGATCTTGGGCACATATGCACACGCACCTGGCATGAGTTTAAGCCACCGGGTCCGGGACTCAAACCACGGTCGACTACATGGAAGTCCAGCAACATAGCTTTATACTAACTGCTGGTCCCTGGAGGGTTCACTTGGGAGGATGTGAGTGGAAAGGGTGGCCAGGGCCCAAGGAAGAAAACTGAGAGGAGATGTGAGAAAGAGCAAAGAGGAGATTTTGGGAGGCTGGGAAGAGCACGAGTGAAGTAGCCTCCTACCCCAGCTCTCTCTTTGCAGTAAGAAAGCCTATAAGATGGGGCATGAAGATCAGAGCACTCAAGGCCATGAAGTTCCTTGCCGGGGTCCAGTCTCGGCGGGGGTGGGTTGACTTGTAGGAGGT
>NW_006197130.1:0-227 GCF_000334495.1 Tupaia belangeri chinensis | reverse complement strand
CAGCCTGCTGGTCTCTCTCAGGCTGGGGTGATACCTGGGGTGAAAGGTAGCAAGCACCTCACTTCCTGTACCGTGGGAACCAGGCGGGGCCATGCTGTGGCCTGCTCTGTCTCTGGCTCTTGGCTCCAGCATGGAGTCCAGTGGTCAGGGCTAGGGTAAGAGCTGCCTTCCTGGTGGATATCACAGCCCTGGTCCCAGTGGTAGGGTTGTACAGTTCGGCCCAGCAC
>NW_006197129.1:0-522 GCF_000334495.1 Tupaia belangeri chinensis | reverse complement strand
TCCTTTACTTAAAAAAATAAAAGCATTTTAGTTTCTACTCAGTACCAAGCATTGTCTTTGAAGCACATACATCAATGAACAAAACAAACTTAATTTTGCCCTGCTGTTTGTGCTCCAGTGCCTTGGTAGCCTTTATTTTAAAAATGAACACATTCCAAATGAAGAACTTCAGACTAATAATGTATTATTTGGCTCCAACAACATAATGAAGGATGAGAGACACTCAGAAAGACATTCAGTATATTGTCATTCTTCACATGGGCAAACATTCAGAAAATCAGAATCATTGTGTCTCAGTGTTTATCCAATAAGAGGTCACATTCCATAGTAGAATAATTTTAGAAAATGTTCTAACCCTTTTCATTTTTTAATCATTTAAAATGAGACCCAAACTGGCAGGGCAGTTGGTAGCCAACAGAGACACAGATCTGGAGGCCACATGGCCAACTGTGGATTTAGATCTCTGAGTCATCTTGAAAAAGTGCTAGGAGTGTGTCCAGAATCCTTTGAGCAGGAGGACTG
>NW_006197128.1:0-393 GCF_000334495.1 Tupaia belangeri chinensis | reverse complement strand
TTTTAAATTAAAAAGAAAACATGGCAAATATATTGCTTAAGCTAAACGATTATGATTGTATAAGGCAATAAAGTACTAATTCATAGGTTAAAATACTCAAGTAACAATACTTTGTACTTCTGGAAGCCGAGTAACTCAAAGGAAATTCCCAGGATTGTCAGAAAACTGAGAAGTAATTTGCTAAGTCAGTTACATGCAGTAATCTATGTAGTAACCACATATAATGATAAAGGTGTAAGTAACTACAAACTAAATAAAAATGTTAAAGACATATAATTAAACACAGTATTGCAATAGAAGGGTCAAAATAGTAAAGAAAGCTTACGGACAAGGAAGGGAAGTAGTAATACAATCAAGCTAAAACCAATTACATTAATATGAACCTTCAATGTA
>NW_006197127.1:0-367 GCF_000334495.1 Tupaia belangeri chinensis | reverse complement strand
AACCTTTGGTCTGATCTTTGCAATGACTACTGAAAGACTCAAATACCTCCCATCTTAAAAATTAAATATCCCACACTTGAGCACACACCCCTTCAAATGAATGAATCCGTTTTTTTACACACTTACTACAAATCTCCATGGAAATATCCTAAGTTTATTTATACCCCTTTATTCCTCCTGTTCCTTCTTTGGTCTTCTCCAGTTGAATTTGTATTATCATCATCATTTAATTCTCACAGTGTTGCTAGTCTATCAGACTCCTTTTAAAGCCATATTAAATAAATTTACTATGAATTAATTTGTCAAGCAAGCAAGCAAGCAAGCACGGTGACCTTAGGGCTCTGGGCTGTACTGGCTTGGGCTCTCG
>NW_006197126.1:0-244 GCF_000334495.1 Tupaia belangeri chinensis | reverse complement strand
TAAAATAAAAGGCCATTCCATAGAGGTCAAATATAACTTCTCTCAGCACTTTTCTGACCAGAAACTCTTTTGGTCCTTTTGGTCCCCACCAGGAGAAGAGACTGGGGCTGGTGTGTATCCAAGACCACTGGACAGAGACAAGACTCAAGTGAGACTTCGTCTGTACACTGTGAGCTGATTTTAATAGCTGATTTTAGAATAGATTATTCTAATAAATGCTGATTTTAGAATAGATTATTTTCTG
>NW_006197125.1:0-281 GCF_000334495.1 Tupaia belangeri chinensis | reverse complement strand
CTCTCTCTCTCTCTCTTTTTTTCTTGGAGAGAGAGGTATTTGCTATAGGAAGTTTGCGCTCACTGAAGAGACAGAGAGAGACAGAAGAGCAAGAAATCACCACCACCCCTCAGAGTGGATGGCCACACCATAGTTCCTTCTCCTTCACTCTCCTCTTGAGACCTTGGGCATGCATGCACATGTGCCTGGTGTGAGTCTCAAGTCACTGGGTCAAGGCCTCAAACCCCAGTCGACTACACAGGAGTTTAGCGACATAACCATTACGTTGTCAGCTGGGCTTG
>NW_006197124.1:0-295 GCF_000334495.1 Tupaia belangeri chinensis | reverse complement strand
GAGAAATGCAGATCAAAACAATAATGAGGGCTAGCAGATGGTGCAGTGGTTAAGGGCACTGGATTACCACATGGCCAACCATGGTTCGAGTCCTGGACCTGGTGGTTTGCTTCCTCTCTCTCTCTCTCCCTCCCTCCCTCCCTCTCTGGTAAAGATAAATAAAACGATAAATAAATAAAGTCAAACTAATTATTAAAAAATAATAATGAAATATCACCTAACCCCAGTCAGAATGTCTAAGAGTAAAAAAACAAACAAACGAACACAAAATGATAAGTGCTGGCAGGGGTGTGGT
>NW_006197123.1:0-1027 GCF_000334495.1 Tupaia belangeri chinensis | reverse complement strand
AGGTCTGGGACTCGAACCATGTGGGAATCCAGTAACATAACCATCACATTATCTGCTGGTCCCCCAGACTTGGTTTTATCTTCCCAAAGAAACCAATGTATTTTCTCTGCTTGTCATTGTGTACTTGTGATTTTAACCGTCTGAGGAGTTTCAATCGATTGCAATTATAGTCCATACTGAAGCTAAAAATCCCATCCACGGCCAGTGGGAACCTCTTGAATTTGGCTGTGGTTCCCTTTGACATTACCCTGGTGGTCTTCAATAGCGTTTTTGACCAATGATGTTCCAGATTCATCTTGTCCGTCCCAGCTACCTCAAACCTGAAATCAGCTATAACTTCAAGAAGTCCTTGTTTTTTTTTTTTTTAATAGAAAACTATATTTTGAAACCATAATTTGCACACTAAGGATGCTAACATCTATGTACTCGTGGCTGTGTTGGGGCATTTACAGTGGAGAGTGCTAGAGACATGTGTGTATGTGCATGTGTCATAGTTTTTTTCACAACTTCATACAGATATTTCCAATTTAAGTAATGAAATATACCATAAATTTGTATTTATGAATTCAGATTCATGACTGCATAGTATTTACCTTACCATTTTTTATTACATGTATTTCTCCTTTCTTCCACATCAGTCTCCTCAGTTCTCAAGGACATGGGGACTGATACAGTAGATGACTCAGAATACCTCATGAACACTTGTACTCCACATTACACCCACAGCGGTCACATCTTAGAGTTATCAAGCTGGGGTACCAGCATATGGCCTAATGGTTACGTCGCTGGACTCCCATGCAGTTGACTCTGGGTCAAGTCCTGGACCTGGGGGCTTGAAACTCACTGGGCATGTGTGCCTGCGTGCCCAAAACCCCAACAGAAAAAAGGAGGAGAAGGGATTTCGGGGTGGCCACCGCCCCCAGGGGGTGATTTCTCACTTTCTGTCTCTCCAGCAAGTCCACGTGTCCTATAGCACAAATCTCTTTTAAAAATATGAATAAAAGACAAATTGATGAATAGAACAGAG
>NW_006197122.1:0-522 GCF_000334495.1 Tupaia belangeri chinensis | reverse complement strand
ATAAGAATGTGGACAAGGCTTCTAAATGGTAAGTGCTTTAGTTGTAATGATTTTACTCAATAACAATTTCTGTTATCATGATTAGAGCAAAAGTTCTGATGTCAGACATTTTAGGTTGAAATTTTTTGCTCCACTGAATGTGTGACCTGAGTGATGACTTAAATTTTTCTTAGTTCCATAAACTGTAAAATAGAAATAATAATAAGATCTATCTTTCACAGAGTCATGATGGTGCTCATGTAAAGTTCTTAGGAAAAAAAGGCTGTCACAAATTAAATGCTAACATTGTTAGGAATTATTGTTCATTATTAAAAATGAAAATTCTCTGACACAGTTTTACAATAATTGTTGATTTTAAAAGGCAGAGGTCAACTTATCAAATAAATTTAGTTATTTTATTGTTTTATATGTTGTCATATGTGTTGTAGATGAGAATAGAGTGCTACTTATCTTCTCTTTGGGGATTAGTATAACTGTAATTTAGATTAACTAAATAGATCTAAATTCTTCTTAACAAAACCT
>NW_006197121.1:0-635 GCF_000334495.1 Tupaia belangeri chinensis | reverse complement strand
TAGCAACCCCCCCCCAAAAAAAAAATAAAAATGAGTACCTAAAGAAATTTTCTTTATGTTTTCATGCTTGTTAGCATGTGATAAGTCTTACATAAAATACAGTGAGGTCTTTTAGTTTGGCCTCTTTGTTCTTGGGTTCAAACTATGGCTATGTTGCTGTCTAAACTGCTGGTTTCCTTTTTCTTCCTTGCCTCTCTCTTGTCCTTCCTTCTTACTTTTTTTCCCAAAATATGAGGACCATAATCCTTTATCAGACTCTTATGAGGACTAAATAATTGAGGGCTCATTTGATAAACATAGTCTTGCTCAGTTAAAAAAAATAGTTATTTTTATTACTGCTTCAAACCTGTTATGACAAAAATACAAATGGAAAAACAAATACTCAGTCAATCAATGGTTCCAGGGTTGAATAAAATAAACAGATTGGAACTGTTTCTTGAAGTCTTTTGGCATAGGATTGATGTGTGTCTGTAGATATTTGTACCCATGGTTCTCAGGTGTGTGATATTCTCTGAAAATAGAGTATAGGAACGATGAAATGTGTTGGAAACTGCTCAGGACCCCCCTCTGGATTACCCTGAAGAAGAATGTATGTGTGTACTACGGCAGAGTGGGTGTGAGAGAGGAGGGCTGTG
>NW_006197120.1:0-500 GCF_000334495.1 Tupaia belangeri chinensis | reverse complement strand
CCCCTCCTACCTGAGGGGATGACCTTGCCACAATGGCTGATCAACCATTCTCCTCCTGGGATCATGGGCACACATGCACACAAGTCCAGTATGATTTTTAAACCACCAGGTTTGGGACTTGAATTGTGGTCAGCCAAGTGGGAGTTTGACGATGTAACCACTACTCCATCTGCTGGCCCCTGTTAAGAACTTTTTTTTTGTTTGTTTGTTTGTTTTTGAGAGAGACATTTTTCTATAGGACACATGTGCACTCGCCAAAGGGACAGAGAGACAGAAAGTGTGAAATCACTCTCCAGAGGGGATAGTCACACCTCAATCCCTTCTTCTCCCTTCTCATTTTAGGATCTTGGGCACACATGCACACATGCCTGGCCTGAGGTTTAAGCCACTCAGTCTGAGACTCAAACTGTGGTCGACTGTGGGAGTCCAGTAATGTAACTATTTCGCCATCTGTTGTCCCAGTTAATAACATCTTTATCCACAATCAAAAAGGTAGAAAC
>NW_006197119.1:0-244 GCF_000334495.1 Tupaia belangeri chinensis | reverse complement strand
TAATAGAAAGAAGATTATGATGATGATAATACAATAAAAAAAAAATCATACCAGACACATGAGGTGTGTGCCCAAGATCCCAGGAGGAGAATAGGAGAGAAGCAGTGTGGACATCTCCTCTGAGGGTTAATTTCTCATTTCCCCCTGTCTCTGCAGAGACAGAGGTCTCCCCAGTTAGTGCATGTGCTCTATGACCAAAAAAAAAAAGATGGGTTATATATATATATTTTGAGAGGTTTTTGCT
>NW_006197118.1:0-244 GCF_000334495.1 Tupaia belangeri chinensis | reverse complement strand
AGAAAAGAAAAGAGATTGTGGCATGGCCATCACTCCAGGTGGGGATTTCTTAATTTCTGTCTTTCTCTCTTGTGAGTACGTGTGTTCTATAGCAAAAATCTCTCTCTCACATACACACACAAATAGATATGAAACATGGAACATCATTATTCTTAATTCACATACTCATATTTTTGCTATTTTTATTAATACACACTATTCTACCCTATTATTTGTAAGCTGTTTTCTGACCATGCTCATTCTA
>NW_006197117.1:0-727 GCF_000334495.1 Tupaia belangeri chinensis | reverse complement strand
CCCAGTTGCCAAGATGGGTGATCAGCCTTGAGACTCAGAAGAGAAAAGAAGTCCCTGGGGTGAAGTCTGGTGCTTTCCACATGCCTGAGTCCATTTCAGGAGGAGTAACAAGTCTTTGGGTATTTAAAAACAATGCCGTGAAAATCCGAGCTGTAGGTAATATTTCCTCTTCTGGGAAAAACACCCCACCAGGGGCCAGTCTCCTTGCTAGCCACTTTCTCCAGTCCCGTGCACTTCCTGGCCCTGTAGGTCAACATTTCCATAAATTTCAGGGCTTGCCGTTTTCTGAGGGCAGAGGTGAGGACTGAGGAAAGAGGTGGCTCCGAAATGACATCTTCATTAGCTCAAACAAAACAGACAGTCAGGGTTTACATTTAGGGCCTATGAATCTTCTTCGTGATGGCTCCCATATCTCTTTACATAAACATGGTGGGAAGGAAAACATTATGGGCTCTATTTGCAGAAGTTCTGGAAATAACCTGCTAGAGAGGTGAGCCAGTGGCATGCGCCTGAGCAGAGCTCTCCGACTTCGCTTTCGCAATCACTTCTTTCTAAGAGACAACCAGATGCAGGATACTGAAATACCATGGGTAGGTTTAAAAAAATAAATAAATAAAAGCCAAATTAAAAGGTCTCTTTAATACTAAGGGTAAGATATATTAGTGGACGTTTTTGATTTTCAGCTTCTTTTTTATCATATCGATATGATTTAAAGTTATTATCAGGG
>NW_006197116.1:0-671 GCF_000334495.1 Tupaia belangeri chinensis | reverse complement strand
AGCTGGGTGAGGGAAGCAGGGAACATTTCTGTATACTTTTTCCTGTTTCCAAGAAATCTGGAATTATTTCAAAAGAGATTTTAAAACGTACTAAGGACTGCCCTGGCAGAGGCACCATCTGACATCACAGCCCGCCCCTCCCCCTTCCTGTAGCCTCAGTACAAACAGATTCGGGAAGTTTCTGGGGTCTTTCAAATGATAACAGTCTTCCCCATCCACCCTGATCTTGAAGCAATAAGGATAGGACCAGTAGATGGCATAGTAGTTATATTGCTGGACTCCCACATGGCCGACCATGGTTCAAGTCCCAAACCTGCTAGCTTGAAAATCATGCCGGGCACATGTGAGTGTGTGCCCAAGATTCAGAAAGGAGAATGGAGAAGGGGTTGTGGCACTACCATTCCTCCTGGGGGGTGATTTCTCACTTTCCCTCTCGCTGTGTCTGTCTCTCTTTCTCTGGTGAGCACACGCACCCATAAGGTTAAAACAAACAAACAAACAAACAAACAAACCTCTCAACAAAAAGAAACTAAGGAAACAAACTTCAGCTGCAAATTATTTTTTAATAAATAACCTACAAGATTAAAAAAAAAAAAAAGAATCGCACAGTCAGTAATGAGCAAAGATGGGGAGTGTGAGTCTCGGGCCCTTCTCTGAGCTCAGAGTACTTG
>NW_006197115.1:0-255 GCF_000334495.1 Tupaia belangeri chinensis | reverse complement strand
TGGTTCACCAAATGTCATCTGCTTTGGGTTCCCATGTGTGCACGACGGACGTTGAAGGCTAAGATGTCCTCAGCATCGGTGCAGGGGGCTACACATGAGCACGTTTACAGCCCGTGTTTTCCATTTTCCAGAGTGAGTGCTGAAGGCGGTGCCCACTCTACTTCACTTTCCTCCTAATGGACTCTTGATAGAAGTTTGTTCTAATTTACAGTGAAAAATGCATTACATTTGAAAACCTGGAGTCTTCCATTTTAT
>NW_006197114.1:0-325 GCF_000334495.1 Tupaia belangeri chinensis | reverse complement strand
GAATGAGAAAGGAAAAGTGAGAAAGCATGCCTCCAGGTCTGTGACTTGAACCACAGTGGGCCATGTGGGAATTCAGCACTCTTAGCCACCATGCCACCTGCCGGCCCCTCTACTGTATTTTGCAATGTGGTATCCACAGAGAGAGATTTATAAAGAGTAATTTCAGGGCCAGCAGGTGGTGTGGTGGTTAACGGCACTGGATTCCCACATGGCTGACTGTGGTTTTGAGTCCTGGACCTAGTGGTTTGTTTTCTCTGGTTTGTCTCTCTCTCTCTGGTCAAAATAACAAATGATAATAATGATAACAAAGGGAATTAAATAAATA
>NW_006197113.1:0-218 GCF_000334495.1 Tupaia belangeri chinensis | reverse complement strand
GCTTCCACGGCTGCAGCTCACTAACTGTCCTCACCTGTGATCTCCACGCCCAGCACCTCCCTGGGAAGGTCTGCGATGACCCCTTCCTGCAGTCTTACCAGACACCCAGCTTGGGACTCGACTTCTGTTTTCTCATAGCCCAAGTGTCCCGGGAAGCCTACTCCTGGCTGTGTAGTGGGTTCAGGTCGACCCACATGTTTTCTTTGCTATGTGGGCAT
>NW_006197112.1:0-417 GCF_000334495.1 Tupaia belangeri chinensis | reverse complement strand
TGGTGAGCGCATGCGCCCTATGACCAAAAAATCTCACAAAAAATTAAAAAATTTAAAAATAATAAAAAAGGGTAATAGAATAAGATGTGTTTATGTTGATTTTTATTTATTAGTAGTAAAAAATGTTAAATAAATTATGTAGCATACATCATAAAAGTTTTTATTTAACATTTTGACAGGTTAACTCGTTAGCATTTTCACAGAAATTAGTCACAACTTACTTTTAAGGTACTCTACGGATTACATAAATTTACATTTTCCCTGTTTGAAACCGTAGTTCATGGTCATTGCGTGAATTCATTGGGTTGACACTTTAAGTTTGAACTGTGTGGGTCTATTTATTTGTGGGTATTTTTTTTTAACATAGGGTATGTGAATTCACTGGGGAAAGAGAGAGAGAGAGAGAGGAAAGTGAGG
>NW_006197111.1:0-831 GCF_000334495.1 Tupaia belangeri chinensis | reverse complement strand
CCGCGTCCCCGCCTCGCCTGTTCCTGCGCCTCCCGCTGTGTCCTCCCACCCCTCCTCCCCTGTCCCTCGCCCCTGCCGCTGTGGATGGGAGAGAAGCGGAGCGGGGTCTCAGTGTCCTGCTCTCAGGTGGCCCTGACACCCGGCGACCATGCACAAGAGAGGAGAGAGGCTGTGTGCCCGCAGTTGTGCAGGTGGGGAGGTCAGACTGGGCAGCTGTTGGGGACTGCTGAGAGGGCACCCACTGTGTCACAGCCTGGGGGGACAGGAGGGGACCAGGGGCCTGAGAGGGCAGACAGAACCTGCTGTAGAGCAGCTGTTCTTGGGGTGACTAACCCAGTCCCGCCAGAGCTGGTCAGTGCCTGCACAACAGCAGACAGACAGACACACACAGACACATACACCAACACAGACACACACACACACACACACACACACACACACACACACGGCACACTGCGCACCTCCTGGGTCTCATGCCTTCAAGGTTCCCCCTCCCAACATTACCGCCCTGGGATGAGCCTCAAGTGAGCTCTGGTGAGAACAGAGCAGTAGAACCACAGTGAGGGTGGAATGCGAACAACTCTCTCCACTCTTCCTCCAGTACTTCTAAAACGACTCCCAGAAGAAACACTCAGGCCCCTGCAGGCCCAGCAGTGACCCAGGGCCCTGGGATGCTGGCACCACGTGGGAATGTCCCAGGCCATTCTCAGGAGGTCTCAGTACACCCAGGGATCCCGGCTGGCCTAGACTGGGGTGGATTGTGGGTGAAGACCCTTTGGGAGGCGCCTGTCTCTCTTCCATCTCTCTCTCTTCTCACTCCTTTTCTTCTCT
>NW_006197110.1:0-675 GCF_000334495.1 Tupaia belangeri chinensis | reverse complement strand
TCTGGCTCTGTCATGCAAATTTTCACCAAAAATGTTTTAAATTTATTTCAAGATAAAAGCATAAAACATATGAGACATTGTATAGTCAGAACAAATGTGGGCTTTGAGATCAAAAAGAGCTGGATTTAATCTCATCTTTTCCACTTGTTTGTTCTTCTGATTTGCAGTTTCCTAACTGCAGAGTTACTGTGAGATTAAAATGAGACAAAATATGTAAAACATCTAGGAACCAAGCAGAAAGTGCTTAGTAAATATTGTATCCAAATATTTATAGTCATCAAAAGTCTGAACGTTAGAATTTTGGTAGACCTTTTTTGGATAAAATATAAGATGAACACTTTCAGACAAGTCAGTTTAGCCTTCAGAACTTCTATCTGGTTTGTTGTAAGATGGAATAATACTATTTGTTTTGTTTAAAGATTATTAAATACTAACAGCATATAAAGCACTTAGTCTATAAGCTTTATGCACAGCAATGAACACATGGAAGATGATTGTTAGATGTAATTGGACAGTAGTGTTCAGATCTCCTTGGCTGATGAAACAGCAAAACTACTTGACAAAACAACAAAAACCCTACATATGTTGTTAGTGGAGGAAGGGAGTGATAATTTTGTATTTAAGTGCCTATAAAATTCTATTTCTCCAAAACAATATTAATGATTATGAATAAAA
>NW_006197109.1:0-246 GCF_000334495.1 Tupaia belangeri chinensis | reverse complement strand
TATGCAAGTAAGTAAAAATATACAGTAGATATTGCTTGGCACCTTACATATTTTTGCGCTCTTTTAAAAGAATCTATGGTGGTAAGAGGTGGGTATCGATGCATGACAGTAGAGCATGATGGAGGCCTTGGATTCAGAACTCAATCCTCCCTGATCTGCCAGGTGTGCATGCAGGGGACCCCATCAGCTTGCCTGGCTGAAAGTAGAGGGAAAAGCAAGGTCAGAGAAGATCCTGAAAAGGGTACA
>NW_006197108.1:0-232 GCF_000334495.1 Tupaia belangeri chinensis | reverse complement strand
AGAAAGCAAGTTGCTATGTCCAGGACTTGAATACAGTCGACCATGTGAGAGTCCAGTACCTTAACCACCACACCACATGCCAGCCCCAGATTTTTATTTTAGAGAGATTTTTTTAGGGCACCTGTGCTTGCTAGAGAGACAGAGACAGAGAGACAGAAAACGATAGATCGCCCCCCCCTGGGGGGGGCGGTGACCACACTGCAATTCCTTCTCCTCATGGGATTTTGGGCAT
>NW_006197107.1:0-221 GCF_000334495.1 Tupaia belangeri chinensis | reverse complement strand
TCAAACCAGATCTGACTGGTTGGAACTGGTTAAGAATTGTTCAGTCCAGTTCTGACTGGATGGAACTGGTTCATACTGGTTCAACCTGGATCTGACTGGCTCTGACTGGTTCGAACTGGTTCAGATTGGTTCAATCCACTTCTGACTGGTTCGAAACAGATCTGACTGGCTGAAACCTGTTCAGACTGGTTCAATCTGGTTGTGACTGATTCAAACTGCTT
>NW_006197106.1:0-899 GCF_000334495.1 Tupaia belangeri chinensis | reverse complement strand
TTTTTTTATAAAAGAGAGTAAGAGAAAGAGAGCGAAAGGAAGAGGGTGAGTGGTATCTTTGACAGAGTCTTGCCATGTGATCCTCCTGTCCCAGTCTCCAAATTATTGTAGCCAGAATTACAGGCATGTTGACAACCAGAATGGGCACATTCAGGCTGGCCTGAGAATGGAGCCGATGGCTCCCAGGCAACCTCCAGTGCCCCAAGACATGGTACAATCTGTGTGCTCCACGGCGAGGCCACAGCCTTCATTGTCAACTAGAAGTGACCCAGGGTTGCAGGTGTTTCATTCTCAGACTGCATTCTGTTCCTGGAACTTCAGAGATTCTGAGAGCTCTTTTCATTCTGAACTGTGTCTAAGTGGTCTGTGATTCTGCCAATCCAATTCTATTAAAACTTTGTTCTGTGTACATCATATTGTTAATCATTCCATTCTATTAAAGTCATCTCTTAGACAGGTCTAATGTGTGCTGTAGAATTAGAAAATATTCCCTCTATATAGTGTTTAAAATTAGGCATTTTGCCTAATTCCAGCATTCTGATATTTGGTAAGTAATGTTTATGCTATACATATATTTCAGACATTATTAGAATTTTTATAATTTTCCTTAACCCTTGAATTGTAAATGTCTTCCTTCCTTCTTCCCTTTTCTCTTTCACCATGTGGGATGGTGGTTTAACTCCTTGCCGTGCCGAGTTTTTCAAGTTTCATTGTGTTTTTACTTACATATTTCTCCAGGAATGCATACAAAATTCCAGCTATATTTTTTGCTTTTCTCATATGAAATGAATAAACTCACCAAACAAGAAAATCATTCTGAAGTTCCAACAAATAAGAGTTAAGATAATTAACAGCAACTGTAACTTAATAGAGTAATAAGTTTTCCGTTGATGAATTTT
>NW_006197105.1:0-737 GCF_000334495.1 Tupaia belangeri chinensis | reverse complement strand
ATGGCTCCAAGTGTGTTGCTCTCCCACCAAAAAACAGAAGCGGGGCGGCCGCTCTGTGTTCCTGACGTCTGACGCGGTCTCTGTGGGTGTCGCTGGTGCTCTGCGGTCCGTGGTCCCTAGCGAAGGGCGGGCAGCGGAGCCCCGGACTGGGTGCAGGGAGAATGAGGCGCCGGCTGGTGTGCCCGCCAGGCCCATTGCCACAGCTTTGCAGTTTTTGCTTTTCAGCTGCTTTCCTGAAGTATATTTGTTTGAAAAGTAAACTTTATGACTCTCTCATAAACCCCTTACGATCTGTTTTCACTTCCTAGAGCGCCCTATTGTTCTTATATTTTTACCCCAATATCACCTTTGTTTTCATATGTCGTTGATTTGTATTTGCATGATGTGGACTGATGGGAACTCATGACTGGAAGGAGTACTGCAGTTCGGTATTCCGAAGGTGTGGCGTCCTTGCTCTTGCATTTTATTGGCATTAAACCACTTAAAGACAATTGTTCCAAAGGGTTATTAATTTAAAAATTAATGAATTTACTGAAAGTGTTAAAAAGAGGTATTGCTGCTATTTGTTCTCTCCTTTTTTATTCTTTTTTTTCTACATCCAGTCACTGTGTGTCATTACAGCATACCAAATGAATTTCCCATCATGAATACAGTGTGTCTCGGGTTGGGAGACATCACCGTGTTGCTACTATGCGTGGCAGGATCTCATGCACAATATAAACTTCATATTTAATAGA
>NW_006197104.1:0-597 GCF_000334495.1 Tupaia belangeri chinensis | reverse complement strand
TCAACAAAAAGAAGAAAAGCACTAAAAATAAAATCATCTGAGCATTATGGACAATATCAAGATATCTAACCTCTGCATAATAATAATTCAAGAATAATAAGAAAGAAAGAAGATCATAAAGCATATTTAAGAGTATGGCCCCAAACTTTCCTACTACAGGGAAAGGTGCCATCATTTAGGTAGAGGAAGTGCAAAGAAACCCATTCCTACTTAATCCAAAAAAGTCCTCCAAGACCCATGATAATCGAAGAACCAAAATTCAAAGACAAAGGAAAAATTCTAAAAGCAGAAAAAGTTTAAAAATGCTAAGAGTTCTAATACAATCATCAGTGTATTTTTTTATTTTTAATTATTTTTTTAATTTTTGCATTAGGGCTTGTGTGCTCAATGGAGAGAGAAAGTGAGAGGGACAGTGAGAAAATCACACTCCAGAGAGGATGGTAACCTATATTCTTTTCCTGCGATTTTGGACATGCACACGTATACCTGATGTGATTTCAAGCTGCCAGGTTGGGGACCTGAACTGCAGTTGGCGTCATGGGAATCCAGCACTTTAATCACTACATCATCTTCTGGTCCCAATCAGTGGATTTTTTT
>NW_006197103.1:0-741 GCF_000334495.1 Tupaia belangeri chinensis | reverse complement strand
AAATAACTTTCAATGCAGGATACTTAAGTTGGAAACCTTTATCTTAAATGTCATGTGGATCATTAGCAACTTTTCCTCATCTTTTCCAGGTCCCCAAGGCTAATACTCTTCAGATTCCTACATCAGGACTCTTTATTTACAAAAAGCACAGAAGAGAAAAGGGATAATGCAGTCTGACATACCTTCCTGGCAAGCAGCGTGGCCATTTGAGACACGGCCGCGTGGCCAAGGAGAAGCCACACCAGCCACTGCTTTCCCCATTCCATCCAGAAGCTCCATTCAAAGTCAGTTGGGTCCTAAATAAACCAAAACAGAAGAATATTAGAGGGAGTTTAGTACTTGTGTGAGTCAAATACAGACTCCACTTAGTAAAACCACCAACAAGAAGGACAATGTTAGTCCAAACTCTGTGAAACAGTATCTCTGCACTCCGAGTCGTTCTGCCATCTACCCTGTACTCTCTCCCCTAGCTTGGCTAGTCTCAGTGTCATTCCCCAAATGCATCTCATACTTTCTGTAACTCAATTATCTTTATTGAAGTTGATCCCCACCCCACCCCCCGGAACCTCTATGAGATCAAACCTGTTATTACCTCCATTCTGTATAAAAACAGAATTCAGGAGCTGGCAGATGGTGTGGTGGTTAAGGGTGCTGGACTCCCACAAGGCCCACCGTGGTTCAAGTCCTGTAGGTGACTTGCTTTCTTACTTACTCTCTCTCTCCTTCTCTCTCTCTCTCTCT
>NW_006197102.1:0-261 GCF_000334495.1 Tupaia belangeri chinensis | reverse complement strand
GAGCATTCCAATTGAGAGCACATGTCTTTCTTTGGTAGGAAAGAGAGGAAGAAAGGGAAGGAAGAAGAGAAGGAATGAGTTTAAATGAAAGTAAAAGGAAGTTGGAAGAGTGTTGTGCCAAATGAAAGGGAGAAAAAAACTCCTAATTAAGAAGGGCAAAAAAGGACTTATGATCACAGTAAGAATCATTCTTCCCACATTTTAGGAGATACTAGTAACAATGAACTGGCAGGTGGGCAGAGGACAGGAGTCTAAGTTGAA
>NW_006197101.1:0-707 GCF_000334495.1 Tupaia belangeri chinensis | reverse complement strand
TCTCTGTCTTTCTGTCGAGCGCACGCGCCCTTTAGCAAAAACCTTTAGGAAGCACATACTTCCTGTTAATGCTCTGTCATAAACCCAGCTTCCTAAAGGGATCATCAGGGTAACTGAGCGTGTACTATACTACATGGCTGAGGGGTGTCATCCCCTGCCTGGCTTAGGCAGTACACAACCTATGCATCTGTGCTCAGCAGCCCATGTGAAAGGTATTTTTAAAGAAATTCCAGCATAGCCAGTGAATACTAACTTGAAGACATGCCTGACAACCAGTTGATGCAAAGTAGAATTTTTATAACAGGCTCAAGGTTGGGTAGCTCCAATCTTGGGAGATCAATATATATATCCCTACATCTTGGCACCATCACTCAATAGCTAGTGCAAGAATAATTTAGATAACTGTAATCCATGGATTTCTCATTTTTAAAATGAGAGAAATAATAATCACCTCAATTTTAAGGAATTGTTTTCAGGATCCTATTACGCAATTAATGTATACAATTTCTAGCACTTAATTATCATTCAATAAATATGTGCCCCTTTTTATATTATCCTTACCTCAATGTTGCTTTCAAAATTAAGTGAATAATGCATGAAAAAACAGCATTCAACAAACTGCCTGGAAAAGAATAGCAGTGCCACACTGAACCATCCCTGGGAGTTTCATTTATATCTAAAATGATGGGAGTGGTGCTGCCTGGAGC
>NW_006197100.1:0-223 GCF_000334495.1 Tupaia belangeri chinensis | reverse complement strand
GTATTCTGGTTATCAGTCCCTTGTTTGAGGCTTAGTTTCCAAAAATATTCCCCCATTCTGAGGGTTGTTGATTCACACTTGTTACTGTGTCCTTTACTGTGCAGAAACTTCTTAGTCCGTCATAGTCCTACTTGTCTATTTTAGAGATTATTGCTGGTGTTTTCGGAATCTTATTTAAGTTTTTGCCTACTCTAATGTTTCCCAGAATTTCCCCAGCATTTTC
>NW_006197099.1:0-532 GCF_000334495.1 Tupaia belangeri chinensis | reverse complement strand
AAAAAAGATCCCCAAGAAGGTCTAGATGCTGCGATCTACTCCCAGCTTCAGCCAGTCCCTGATCAAGGGCATGCATGTGCCTAGTGTACTCAGAGAAGCCTTCGGATATGAATTTGGAACCTTCCCATGCATGTTTGCCTTGCAGAGTAGCGTTCACTGCTGTAACACCCTCTGAGTCCATGAAATCTGTTTTTTGAGCCTATTATTATTTAGATATACTAAATTACTGAATTAGAGAAAGAGTCAGAAAGGAAGAAGAACTGAGATATCAATAATGTTACACTGATTTTACTTTTTTTAAAAAAAATTGAACCAGACCATAACCAGAAAACAAGTGATAGCCATTATTTTAACAGAGACTTTAATGAAAAGAACTGGTTTTCAGGAATTAGAATTGTAACAGCAATGAGTGATCATTATAATATCATGAAGTTAGTGGGTGCAGGAAGCACATAGTTATTCCCACAGTTATTCTTACAATTGTCCTATGGCTAGAGTGGAGGGAAGAAAAAGGACTGGGAGTATCTGAGAT
>NW_006197098.1:0-279 GCF_000334495.1 Tupaia belangeri chinensis | reverse complement strand
CTCTGCCGCCGCCGGCCCCTCCTGGGAGGTGACCCTGAAGCCTGGTCCCCACGCAGCCCGCTGTCTCCTGAACCCCAGATCCTCCCAGCGACTCTCACCAGCCCCTTAGCCTCCTCAGAACGAACGTCCTCCTCACAGGGAGGGAGGGAGGGAGAGAGGACCGGTGACAGCCCTGCTCCCTGCCCGGCCTGTGAGCTGCACAGAGAGGGCCCGGCGGATTTTACATCGTTCCCTGCAGTTGGTGGACTCGGGGCGTTCTAACTAGAATGAAGCCCCATT
>NW_006197097.1:0-226 GCF_000334495.1 Tupaia belangeri chinensis | reverse complement strand
TTTTAGAGAGATTTTGGCTATAGGAAGTGTGTGCTTGCTTCAAAGACAAAGAGACAGAAAGTGAGAAATCACCCCCAGTGGGTGGGCTAGTCCCATCACAATACCTTTTCTTCCATTCTCCTGGATTTTGGACATGCACACATACGTGCCTGGTGTTTTTATCAAGCCTCCAGATCTGAGACTCCTACTGCAGTCGGCCACAAGGGAGTCCAGTGATGTAACCATT
>NW_006197096.1:0-212 GCF_000334495.1 Tupaia belangeri chinensis | reverse complement strand
TAAATAAAATAATTTTTAAAAAAAGAAGTATAAATATAATATTATTCCAAATACTTCTTAGTGTACCAACTCTGTGAATCTGTGGAAATACTTTCAGGAAAATTAATACACACACACACACACACACACACACATCAAATTTATTTGATCTGTTAGCTCAGGATTTATCATATTTTAGCTATCAACTCTGTGAATCTGTGAAAATACTTATA
>NW_006197095.1:0-404 GCF_000334495.1 Tupaia belangeri chinensis | reverse complement strand
TGCCCTATAGTTAATTAAAAAATAATGAAATGATGATAATAATGATATAGCAAAATAAATATTATAAGAACAGTTCATTAAAAATGTAAAAAAAAATGAATTTAACTTTGGAACAATACATGCATTGTTATAGTTAAAATATTTTTGTAAGAATTATTCATTTCATTTTATTTATTACCATTATTTTATTATTATTTAATTTGACTAGAAAGAAATATGGAGCGAGAAAGGGAAAGTTAGAAAGCAAACTACTAGGTCCTGGACTTGAATCACAATTAACCATGTGGAAATCCATTGCCTTAACAATAATGCCTCATGCTGGCCTCCAAAATATATATTTTAAAAAATTTTTTAGACATTCATTCATATTATCTAGCTTACAAAGCTAATTTAGAAGGAAATAA
>NW_006197094.1:0-284 GCF_000334495.1 Tupaia belangeri chinensis | reverse complement strand
AGAAAACGAGAAAGCACCACCCCATGAGGATCACCACACCCCAATCCCTTCTCCATCTCTCCTTCCTTTCAGGATTTTTTGGGGACACTCACACACTCACATCCAGCACGTCTTCTTCAAGCTGCCGGGTAAGGGACT
Source organism: Tupaia belangeri chinensis (assembly GCF_000334495.1). Taxonomy (NCBI): domain Eukaryota; kingdom Metazoa; phylum Chordata; class Mammalia; order Scandentia; family Tupaiidae; genus Tupaia; species Tupaia belangeri. The sequence goes on along the minus strand of NW_006197094.1, from coordinate 146 downwards.
CAAACCACACAGCTGATCATGTGGGATTCAGCTGCCTTACCTACCATGCCTCAGCCTGGCTCTGCTTTCTGCTTCAAGACCAGAAGCCCCATCCCTGCTTTTCGGGGGGTCCTACTGAGGCCAAGTCAGTTTGACCGAGGCCCTGA
>NW_006197093.1:0-301 GCF_000334495.1 Tupaia belangeri chinensis | reverse complement strand
AGTGCTATACCAGGAAAACTAATGTCAGACAGGCAGAAATAAGAGTGTAAAAAACAACCAAGAGAGGAACCAGCAGTTAGCGTAATGGCTTTGTCGCTGAACTCCCGTGTGGTCGACAGCAGTTTAGATCTGGTGGCTTAAACTTGTGCCTGCATGCCCAAGATCCTGACAGGAGAATGGAGGAGAAGGGATTTCGGGGTGGCCATCCCCCCTGGGGGGTGATTTCTCACTTTCTGTCTCTCTGTCTCTCTGTCTTTGTGGCAAATGCAGGGGCCCTATAGGAAAAACCTCTCAAAAACAA